>NC_090727.1:198384161-198404161 GCF_036898095.1 Palaemon carinicauda
TAATTCTACTGTTAATAAGATTAAAGTTTTGGTGACTATGCTCAAGCTTTTCAAGGTAATTTATTATAATTTGCATAGCAACAACAACAGCAATAATAATAATAATAATAATAATAATAATAATAATAATAATAATAATAATAATAATAATAATAATTATAGAGAATTTTTATTATTTAATTAAATGTTTGAGTGGGAACTTGGACCAGGAAAATCTCCCTACGGCAGTTACACAAAGATCAGCAGGGGAGGATAATGAGCACTTATACTCGTGGCACAAACACCCTGCTAATAGCTTTACTGCCACAGTTTACTAACCTTCAATCTTAAATACAAAAGGGGGAAATTTTACTGTCCAGAGGCCGGAGAACTCCACACGTGAAAATAAAAGTAATTTATGGCCTATTCTAGCTTTGTCAGGTCTATAGTCATCTCATTCTTAGGCTCTGTACCGACTTCGTCCCAGAGACCACAATGAGATGCTGGACAGCTATCTTACGTTAATGTTATTAGAGACCAAACCAATAATGGGAACAGTGATGTAAAGTAAAGTTGAAAAGTTAAAGATATGGATCTTTACCTTCGAAGCAGATATATTAATACAAAGTTCCTTATTCGTTTCAAATATCGGGTATTCTGTCCCGTGATCAAATATTCACAATTTATACATTGAAATAAATGAGGGAGCAAAAATACGAAAGAGGTTTAGTTAACCTAATATTGATTTATTTTACAAATTTACATAAAAAGAAATGGACATTCTTGGGGTTGAGGAAGAAGAGTCGATGACGATTCATTGTTTAATAATCAGATACCCAGATTACAAGGGCCTGCAATAGGCTCCGCACGTCTTTATAACTGCGCGGGAAAACATATCGTACACACGGATCCCACATGCCCCTCCAAGATTGACATGTAATAATTACAACAATTACACTGCAATCTGATAATTATCAAATGGGGTAAATCAGTAACAAAACAGATAGGATGCACGATGTAGCATCTAGCTACACAAAAATAATCAGAGTAAATAAATCAATAATTGCTTAATAAAATGGGTCGAATTGGCATAATAGAAATGGATCAACTGCATACTGCAAACATAGCCATACAAGAAAAAATTAAAACATTCACAGAACAAAGCAATGTGAGCAACACTATCAGATGTATAGTATAGCATGAATTATCAATAATTCTTTAAAAAAAAAGAAAAAAAAAATCCATAATAACACGTGGACAAGGAAATCATATATTTATAGGCTAGCAGTACACAAAAGCAATGACAATTACATATTATTTAACAAATTCAGTGAGCCAGCCAGGTTCTTTCCTGGAGCGTTGTGGTCTCGTAGCACGGGGTAGGCTGGGTGTGGGGGAGCTAGACCTGGGCGGGCTCTCACTGCTGCTGTCAGCTGGTGTGGTGCTAGGGGTTGGGTCAGACGGTGGGCTGGGCGTGGGACAAGCTATCTGTCCCTTTAAATGTTTTCTGTTGCGCAATGATAACCTTCCACTCCCGTCAAGCCTTACTGTGTACTGCCGGTATGGGTGATGGGAGATGATGACACCTGATCTGTCCCACCTTTTAGTCCCGGGATCTTGAATCCTAACCTGGGTGCCCACATGCAATGGAGTCATGTTGCAAGAGCGTTGTCTTGGTGATTGGGGAAATCTGTCACTAGACGATGCCATCAATATTTCCCGCTGTCGAAGGGTTCTTCTCCAGTGGCGATCTACCTTATACTGCTGTCTTGCTGTAGGAACACCATCACGAAGTGCTCTTCCTGTTGCTAGTTGAGCTGGTGACTTGCCTATCTCTCTCAAGGGCGTATTCAGGTATTGCAGCATTGCCTGTGTGCACCTGTCGTTGTCCAAACTACCGTTGGCCCCCGTGTTCGAGCGGATGATTCTTTTGGCGGATTTCACAGCAGCCTCTGCCCTCCCATTTGACTGTGGATAATGAGCAGATGAAAGGCGGACGGTAACCCTCCATTTCTTAAGAAAGTCCATCATCTCCTCACTAGCCAAGTTAGTGCCTCCATCAGTGGAGAGTTGCTCGGGAGCCCCCCACCTGGAAAAGTAGCCACGTAGTTTCGCTATAATTTTGTTGGAACCAGTTCCCTTGGGGAAATGCGCTATTTCTAGCCAACCCGTCAGTCTGTCAGCGTAGGCCAAATAAACTTGTCCTTCGAGTTGAAAGAGATCAGCCACCGTCTGCTGGAAGGGGTACTCAGGGGGAGGGGTAGCAATCATGACTTCTGGCGGTGAAGAGGGCGTGTGCAGGTTGCAGACATCACAGGAAGCTCGGCATTGTTCCAAGTCGCCTGCTATTCCAGGCCAATACACGGTTGCTCTTGCACGACGTAACATCGAATCTAGCCCTTGATGGCTGGCATGCAGGTTCCTTGCTACTTTATTACGTAATGAGTCAGGTATCACTAATCTCACTGCCCCCTCCTCATGGGTATATGTCACCATACTTTGTGCAGCAGCCAACCTGTCCCTTACGCTGTAGAAGGGTCGAAGACACTGTAGTTCTTGGGATTTTTGCTTAGGCCAGTCCCCAGCACGGACTCTTGCGAGCAACAACTGGTATACGGGATCATTATTTGCTGCGTCCATGACCATCTCTTCGTCCATTGTAATACCGTCATCTTGGCTCAATACAGCTACTGTTGCTGCTGCTACCGCCGCGGAGATATCTTCTTCTTGTATGGTGTCCTCCTTATCTGGGACTGCCGTTAGGGAGGGGTACCGAGATAGAAAATCGGCTGCTGAATTCCACTTTCCTGGCAGGTACTTTATTGTGAACTTATATTGCAGAGTCTTTTCTTTAAGGCGGAATAACCTTGGGTTCACCACATCTGTGAGGGCCCTATCCCCCAAAAGCTTCACTAGTGGGCGGTGGTCTGTTACGATAATGAGGGAGGGGCATCCCAACAGAAACAATCTTGCTTTCCGTAGACACCAGGCCACTGCCAAAGCTTCTCCTTCCACTGCTGCGTATCCGGATTCGGCAGCAGACAGGTGACGACTCCCACACAGAGCCAGCCGCCAACCCCCTTTGCAACAAAAAGGGGTCTCTAGGGAGGTACAACCACAGTACTGTTGCAGGACAACGAAACCTATACCTTCCCTACTCCAATCTGTGATTACTGCTGTAGGCCTAGTCTTGTCGTAATACCGTAGTCCATCCTTTGCCAGCCGACAAATAATATCTTGAGCCTGTCGGAACTTGTGTTGTAGTTGTTCGTCCCAATATACCTTCTTTCCTGTAGATTTCTTCAGTAGTTCCCGGAAGGGCTCCATGAGGGGCGCGGTGGCCAAAAAGGGTGCCAGCTGGTTGACGAAACCATACCAGGATCTGATATCCGTAACTGATGGTTGGGCTGGCATGGGAAAGTCTCTTATGGCAGCCAACCTTTCACTTGTAGGCTCATACGAGTCCCACCCCAGGTGAAAACCAACAAAGGTAGCCTCTCTCCTACAAAATGAGAACTTTTCTGGTTTTAGGGTAATGCCTTTCTTCGCGCAGGTAGCCAGGAAATCAAAGGTGTGCCAAAAGGCTCCCTCAACACTTATGTCATGCAGAAGGGTGTCGTCTACACACTTGTACTTGCGAGGAATATCCATAATTGCGTCATCAAACCGTCGAGTGTAGGCATCGGAAGCTGCACAATGGCCCATCGGGGTGCGACGATACTGGTACCTGCCCCATGGGGTTATGAAAGTTGTCAGTCTTCGGCTGTCCTCATCCAACTCCACCTGGTGGAAACCCCAGAACGCATCTGCAACAGTCTTATAACTTCGAACAGGTACACCAGATACTATATCAAAGGGTGCTGGTGTATGGTGCGTTTCCCTCTTGCAACATGCATTTAAGCGCTGATAATCCACTGTCCTCCTCGGGTGGCCATCCTTTTTGGCCACTACTACCATTCTGGCGCACCACTCTGTGGCCTCCCCCGGTGGTACTGGCTGGATGATGCCCCTACGTACGTCCTCCTCCAGCTGAGCCTTGACTTCATCTTCCCAGTGCTTTGGGACCGCTGCAGGTGTGTGGCAAGCATAGGGTATGGCCCCGGTGACGAGGTGGATGCGGTGGGGTGGGCCCTCCATAACTGGGAGGGGTGACTTGGAGGTGTTGAAGGTTGTCGCCGAAAAACGTTGGAGTAGCCAATCTTGAAGTAAGGGAACGTTTTCTTCCAGCGGGGGGAATGGTAACACTGTCGGACGTGAGAGATCCACCTCCTCTACTGTATCAACGGTGGCAACACTGGCGAGATGATAGGGGAACGTAGCTGGGACTAGACCCAACTCTTTACACATTGACAATGACAAGTATAAATTTGTTGCAGAATTCACGAAGAAAATCTCCTGCATAGAGGATCGACCATTTAATGATACACAACACTTAGTTGCCCCTAAACACTTCAAACGAATGCCTGCAACATCTCTCAGCGTCTGCTGCTTTTCAACTTTCGCGGGGTCGAGGTGCAGCAGCTGCAACAGCTCGCTGCCAGCGACGCAAACCTGGGCCCCCGTATCGGCAACGGCGGTGGTGGGTACACACTCCCTCCCCCCCGGCACTGACACTGATACATTCAATAACGGTTGTCCCGCAACGGCGGTAGATGCAATCACTACAGCACTAGATACTTCTGGCAGGACCTTACGTTTGCCCCTACAGCATTTCTTCAAATGCCCCACTTTCTGGCAATTATAACAAGTAACACCTTTGGCCAAACACGAATTCTTATCGGAGTGCGAACTGCCACAGTTGCCGCACCTCGTTGGCGGCGTACGATGCACAGCACGGTGGATAGTGGCGGCTGCACACTCCCCCTCCTCCGTGACATTGGCTGCCTCGACTGGCGGATAACTTGAAATTTGGCGGGAAATTTTCCCGCTCTCACCTACATCCCTAACCGCAGCTTCAAATGCTATGCACTGTGCCCTGAGGGCGTCTACGCTATCATACCTATGATAACTTTGAAAAATTTCTCTTTTAAGCACTAAATTATTCAACCCTACCATCACTTTACGCAATAGCATATATTCAGACAGATCGGAATTACACTGTGGGCACTCGAACTTGCAATCTAGAGCTAACTGAGAACACCTTTGAAAATACACATTGATAGGCTTATCCGTGGCCTGAACATCATTAAAGAATTCGCTCCATAGCACTGCTTGGTTGGATGACCGTAGTACTAGCTTTTCAACGCTATCTAATGCCTCCTTGGGGCTCACACATGACCATTGGGCCGCTGAGAACTTTGCATCTAAAGCTCTCTGTAGAGCTGGCACACACAGAAGACGGATGTGCATGACGGCCTCCAAACTAGGCCACCTGTTCAGGTGTATCCAGCACTCCATAGACCGCCTCCATGTCCTGAACGCCGCTGAAGACATTTCCACATCACACTTCTCAGGAGCTGAAGCATTGGACACACGTGGCACTCTGGCTACCGGCAGGTTAGCCACCTGGGTTTGCAGTGCAATGATAGCTTGTTGCTGGGAGATAATGGTGTCGCGGGCCTGACGAAGTGACGGAGTTGCGATGGCCCTCCTGGAGGGCGTTGCAAGACGAGGTCTAATAGGTGGTGCCATCCTGATCTACGCTCCACAGGCGTAGGTTCATATCTCACTGCGCCATCTTGGGGTTGAGGAAGAAGAGTCGATGACGATTCATTGTTTAATAATCAGATACCCAGATTACAAGGGCCTGCAATAGGCTCCGCACGTCTTTATAACTGCGCGGGAAAACATATCGTACACACGGATCCCACAGACATCTTAACAACATAAAATGGTATCAAAAGGAAAGCAATAAAAGCAATTCGAAACAATAAAAATGATTAGTTAGACACGTGGTCTGCAATGATTAATAATCAAAATTGGGTCGGACACATGCCCCATGTGACTTAGAGACTATGCTAGTCTCAAAAGCAAAAAATAATAACGGAAAAATATTTACACCCAATCCCACCGCACACAATCCGAATAATGTAATTAGCCAGGTTCCCTATCAAGTTAAAATTAGTCTAAGCTAAAAAATGGGGGAATAACTATGGCCACTGTTGTAGTACCTGCACTCCTTTGAAGATTGCCCTTTGCCCGTGATTGGCTGTTGACCTGGTTGCACGAGTTGGCACTTTGTACTCTTGACCGGCTCACCCCAAGAATCCTAGTTTGTGGTAATTAAGGTTTACCAGGCTCCACACCTTCACTGTCTCCAGCCGACCGGACTCCTTGATGAGTCACGTTTTGGGAGAGGGGGTGAGCCAGAGGTGCACAGGTTCACTGACAGGCAGATCAGTCGGTCATGGCGACTTCTGAACGAATGGGCCGACCCTAAGGTCGAGAGGGATCACCTAGCTTCATCTTTCCAAACAGGTGAGGGTCATGGTGCGCAAGGTAATCCAGTTGAGGTGTCATATCGGGACTTTAAAACAGGGCAATATATTGTTGCAAGGAGTGCAGAGGAGGCAGGATTTTGTACTAAATACTCTGGAGAAATCTTGCTGCTCTAAGGGAGTTTATATATACAACAATCCTACCTATTCTGGCTTGCTAAAAATTAATAGTTTAATGATCAATTAGCAATGGGCTGGTGTGATGGGCATACATTTTAAAATTAACAAACCTTAATTGGTATTGAGAAATAAAAGATGCATTAATACCGCAGTATTGAAGATCATATTTAAATTAGTTTAGGAGTTTAATCTGGACCCACGTAGTTTAAGGAAAGAATCAACATACGCCGGGATAACGCCTTTGTGTTGTGCGTATCTACGCTGTGACGTCACGAGCATGACGCACACTACTGTGAACATGTTTATTTGATTTAGTTTAGAATAGTCTTCCCAATGTTTTGTTAAAGAAAATTCAATGTAGGAGAGATCGTTTAAGGGGTAGCTACTGTATTAGTAGGAGATAGCTAAAAATACAATTGAGAGAAGAACAGTGAAGAAAAATTCTTCACAGTAATAATAATAATAATAATAATAATAATAATAATAATAATAATAATAATAATGATAAGTTCTCACTAAAAATATAAAGGCTAGTTTTCTTCTAAATTACATTTGGATACATAGAAAACGTACTTAAGTTGATGGGTGACCAGTGAATTGTTATAATTACTTGCATAATTGGAGGAAACACCAGGATTATTATAGTTAAAGACGGGGCAACATTTTCTACTAAACAAACAGGTATTTCTTATATAAAGATACCCGTTTTCTTCGAAAATAACACTTAGTTTCACTGCAAATAAAAAGTTATTAGGTAAAATTTATATATATATATATATATATATATATATATATATATATATATATATATATATATATACAGTATATATATATATATATATATATATATATATATATATATATATATATATATATATATATATATATATATATATATATATATATATATATAGTAGATAGATGGGTTCCTCTTGGGAATTGCAATTCAAGTAGGTGTGGAGAATTTTTATGTGAATGGTTGAGTGGGAACTTAGTCCAGGAAAGTCTCCCTACGGCAATTACCCAAAGCTCAACAGGGGAGGATAATGAGCACTTACTCTCGGGACACAAAAGCCCTGCTAATACTTTACTGCCATAGTTCACTAACCTTCACTCTTAAATACAAAAGGAGGCAATTTTACTGTCCAGAGGCCGGAGAACTCCACACGTTAATTTTGAAATAATTTATGGCCTACTCTAGCTTTGTCAGGGCTAGAGTCATCTCACTCTAAGGCTCTGTTTCGATTCCGTCCCAGTGACCCCAGTGAGATGCTGTACAGGTATCTTACGTTAATGCAACTAGAGACAATAAAAAAAGGGGGGAACAGTGGAGTATAAAAGTATAAAGTAAAGTTAAATGGGGATCTTCACCTTCAAAGCACTAAGTTAAAGAGCGTACACTCGCTGATACCAGCTTACCTCTGTCTGAGTAGGTTACTCTCAACACCTTGGGTACTTCTGACCCGTCCCATAGTATAAATTGGTAAAATTCATATAATGTGGTTAAAGATACCAAAATGTGTAATCTATTCCAAATGATTTATTACAGAAAAAGGGATGGAAATAACTCAATGATTTTAACACAACAAAATTAAAAATTGGAAAAAATATCAGTAACTCAATTATAAGTTTTACATATGATAAAATGAATAAGTGAATTTACAACACAAAAAATTGAAAACGTTAAACGGAATTAACTCGTGGATTAAACCTCAAACAGAATAAATAAGAGTCAAAACATTCTGATCAACAATTTGTGCGGTAGGATGCTGTGAGGTCCCCACATGTGGTCAGTGACCTCAAGCAATTACCAAGATCAAAAAAATATGAATACATTAATTTCCATGCACGCAGCCCGAAAGATGTAATGCCAAAATAATACCTAAACTTAACTTATGAGAAATTGAAACTTATCTAAAGGGGGAATGGCCCTTAGTTGAACTCACAAGATTTTTTTTTTTCTGTTGTGGGCGCCGGTGTCCTAAATGTGGCGGTCTTCAGTTTGCTCACTAGGCCTACAGCACTTATTCTGCAGAGTCAACGGCCCCCTCCAAGTTCTCCAACTAGCCCCTAAGACTGGAACCGACGTGCTGTAGAATTAGCAGCTATGCACTAACACTGGTCATCTGCTTGACCTCTACGTATTCTTGGTTAGTTATTGTGTAAGGGGACAGGCTAGTGATGGAGAGTGGGAGCACGAGGTTGACATTGGAGCCTGACTGGGCAGCTCCGTTTCGTACCGTGGCCTGTATGTTTGTGAGGTCGAGTTCAGGTCAGCTGGGTCCTCCTTCCTTCCCCCAAAAAAAAGCGTATCTTGGTGCGTGGGCCTACGGTCTTGAGGTGCCAACTCTCATTTAGGACAGGCTCAAAAACCTTGTGCCTTGTGAATTTCAAGCAACACACTTATTTAGAATACAAGGAGAAATCTTGCAACTCCAGGGGGCAAAGATAATCCTAATTCTAAACAACTGGCATACAGAATAAAAATGAAACTAAAAGGTAATTTAGCAAGTCGGGCTTACGTGTGTGGACAACCATACCTCCTAAACTAGCAGACTCGAGTTGTAATTAAGAGATTTAAAATACTGTACCTAAATACTTACGGTAGAATAATGTATACATAAAACACAAAAGTATTAATCTTGGGACACTCGCTTAAGAAAGACACATTACTCACATTTTTCCCTGCCGTGACGTCACGAACAATAACAAAGTCTACGTATGAACTATGAAGAAGAAGAGTAGTGAAGAAAATTCTTCACACCCTGGGGATAAAGGGAGGAAAAGGAGAAGGGTTAGTGTAGACTAATGCAATGTGGATTAGGTGTTAGTATATGAGATGAGTATACTAAATGAATAAAGAATGAATGTGACTAGTTGCGCTATGCTATGTCAGCAATTGGCATCAAGTTGAACCGCAACCGCATACGAGATGAGTGCGAAGTACGATTTACAAGCGAGAGTCAAACAAAAGTGGTACGTATACAAGTGGAAGTAAAACAGAGTTAACTGTGACTTAGTACAAAAGGGTAACTACAACTGCACGATAAGAGCGGAGGGAAGGACAAATCAAAAACTTCAGCAGTCCTTCACATGGTTGATGAAGACTATGTAAAGCTACTACAAGATCTCTTGAAATAGGGCTCGTGCACGTTCAGCAGAGGCCCGTGTAGGCCTGTCGTGGCGAGGCGCCGCGATGACTACAGGAGACCTAGCTTCGGCTGTGGTCTCATCATTTCTCTCGGCCAGTTGGTCTCTAGGAGGACTGTCGAGATTTTCGAGAGGAGGGGTGTTAGGAGGTTCCTCCTCACTTGGTTCGGATAGCGTTTGGCCATTTTTGTTAACCTCCAAAGGTATGAGTCGGTTGACTGGACGTACATACTCTCCATTTGCAGAGCGGACCTTGACTGTTCTAATGTGTCCATCTCGACCTGGGTATACTTCGAGTATACAGGTCAAAGGGTACTCCTCTCGATTGACCTCGTCCAGAATCAACAAGCATAAATCTCCAACTATAGGGATGTTCGGGTGGAGGCGACTAGACTTCTGGTGTCGTTCTCGAAGGGAACTGACATAGTCGTACTTCCACCTCTTCAGGAATGTTTGCAGCATGTTGGTCAGCTTCTGGTAATCTTTGCGGAGGATGTCCCCTTCTCGAAAAGTAGGATCAGTCAAGTCAGCCAGGTGGACTTGAGGTGCTAATGAGAGGGTTCGACCATAGAGTAGGTGGCGCTTGGGGTCAAAGGCGTATCAGTGGGGTCGTCAGCATCCAGATATGTTAGAGGCCGATTATTCACCACGCATTCTACTTCTCGGACCAAGGTCACAAACTCATCATACGTAGGGTGGAAACGGTAAGTGGCTTTGCGCAAGTTGAGTTTGGTAAACCCAATCAAGCGCTCGTAAAACCCTCCTTGCCACGGGGCTCGAGGAGTGATGAACTTCCAAGTGAGGTTGTGGGCCCGTTTGAACCCGTCGATAACAGGGTGTTGCATGAGTTCTGTCATGAGTGTCTGACCAGCTTGAAAGGTTGAGGCATTGTCAGACACAAAGCACTGTGGCATCCCAAATCGGGCAGCGAACCTTCGTATCGCTTGGACTAGTTCCACAACTGTTAAGGAAGTAGTAGTTTCTAAAGCTACTGCCCGCGTGGCAGCGCAGGTAAACAGCAGTACGTACACCATGTCCACATGGGAATGATGTACCTTTAAGCCGCCAGTGTAGTCCAGTCCAGTTACTCTGAAAGGGACCTCAGCATTGAGGTGGTTAGGGTGGACTGGAGCTAACGGTGGGGTTGGGTATGGCTGGCCTTGTACTCTTTTGCAATGTATGCACCGTTTGAGAATCTTCTTCACTTGCTGGCGCATTCGGGGAACCCAAAATTCCTTGCGCAAGTGAGCAAGAAGAGTGGAGGTGTTACAGTGCAGCAGCACTTCATGCCAATGCTCAACAATAAGTTTCCAGAGAGCACAGTGGGACTCTAGGAGAATGGGGTCCATGTAGCCGGACTCCGGGGGTGCATCACTGAGGCGGGATCGACCTCTTAGAACACCGTTATTGTCAATATAGGGATTCCGTTGTCCGATAAAGGCTCGTTCATCGGACGTCAACAAGGCGGGTTTACCTTGCAATTGTCGTAGTATTTGGGGGTAACTGGCCGCCTGTGACACACGAATGATGGCGGTAAGTGGTCTTCGTGGGAACCTTTGGACTAAATGGGGGAATTTGTGCTCGGCCCATCTGCTCGTCAGGCGCAGCGAGGCTGCATAGCTCCTAACTGCCTCATCAAGAGATGAGAAATGAGAAAATTTTTGAGTTTGCGGTGGCAAAAGTCTGATGGGACAAGCTTTTATCTCCCATTCAGTAGGGAATCTGCTTTGGTCCGGGTAAGCTGAGACATTGATCAGCCAGGCTGGTCCATGAAGCCATAAGTTGGACTTGAGGACGACTTTGGTGGCTACTCCCCGCGACGCCAGGTTCGCGGGATTGCAAGACGTGGGGACATGCTTGAGAAGCAACCGACAGTTCAACCTTATACGGTTTATCTCCTCAACCCTATTGAGAACATATGGGGACGTGCTCTGCCGGCTGTGTACCCACTGCAGGGCCGTGGAGGCATCGGACCACACTGTCGTAGAGACGTATGTTTCTGGACGTAATTCTATCAGATACTGGGCTAGTCGGCATCAAAACAGGAGTGCGGTCAACTCAAGCTTGGGAATGGACTGACTCTCGTCCAATTCCAGCATACGTTTAAGGGTAACTCGTGCCTTGGCTGTGAGGAGCTGGCATTTACCTTCAATTGTGACCACGTAGCAAGCCACTCCAAAGGCTTGCTTGGAGGCATCTACAAACACATGTAATGCAGCCTGGTGACCCTGATGTGCATTTCGAGGCACCTTAATGTTCTCGAGACCCTTGTATTTTTTAAGAATGGCACCGAGCTCGCGGATCAATTCTTCGCTAAGGCGGGAATCCCAACTCTGATCCATCATCCAGAGTTTCTGAATGAAGAGCTTGCCGAGGATAGTGACCGGCGAGATCAGGCCAATAGGGTCGTAGATGGAAGAAAACAGAGAGACAACCTTCCTCTTGGTGTTGACGTGTGAGTAGTCCTCTAACATCAGTCCTGAGGGGAGCTTGACGGCTAATGTGTCATCCGCGGTGTTCCAGTCCAGACCGAGGTAATCTTGGGGGCCCGTTTCGGTGAAGTCTCCCGAGATGGGGGCATTAGTGGTCCATTTGGCAAGGGGCATGTTGGCTTCCAGCATAATTTTTTCTATGGACTGTCTTTCACTAAGGATGTCCGTGGGCGAGTCGTAGCAACGTTGAAAGTTGTCAACGTAGAAGCTTGTTTTAAGCTGTGAGGCAAGACTACTCGTTTGAGCATCCAGGTGGTGTTGGATTGTCTGATTGAGCAAATATGGGCTCGAGGTGGCCCCAAACAGAACCACTTTGAAGCGGTACGCAACAACTTCGGACATACTGGAGTCCTTAAAGAAAAGAAACCGACAGTATTCACAGTGTTCCTGAGCGATCTCAATCCGCAGGAAAGCTTTAGAGATGTCTGCTGTCAAACCAAATGGCTTTTCCCTAAACCGGAGGATCATGGACTGAATTTTTGAGGCCAAGTTTGGCCCGGTGTAAAAGGATTCATTCAGAGACCTTGAATTTGGTCCCGATATAGCCGAGGCATTGAATACTATGCGCATTGTTGTGGAGGTGGAATTTTTGAGGACAGGATGATGGGGTAGGTAGTGCATTTGTCCGTCATTATGAGGTTCTAGCTCGACCGGCTCGATAAAGCCCTCCTTCATGTACTCGTCAAGGATGGCTTGGTACTTGATGAATAACTGAGGGTCTTTAGATTTTTTAAGGGACATCAGCTGGGCAAAAGCCCTACCAAAATTTATCTCTGGTCGGCTATCACTCTTGAAGGGTAGTTGCACTGTGTATCTTCCGTTTGCGTACCGTGTAGTACGCTTGAAGAGATCAACGGCCTGTGCCTCAAGATGGCTGAAGGGTTCATTGCTTATGCCCACAGCATCGAGTTTCCAAAGATTCTCGACGGGGGGCTCTACTCCCACAGGGTCTGTTACGCTGATGCGGTTTAGTGTGAGCGACAGACTATCAACCTCTGGGGGTTCTGTCCCTTCTCGTGACCAATCTGGCAATTCTCCCCAAACCACATATCCACCTGGTGTACTGAACAAGTTGACACCCTTGATGTTGTGAGTGCGCTTCAGGAGTCGGGGAAGGTAATCGGCTCCGAGGATGATCTCTATGCCAGTGGCATTGTCATCTGGCTGCCTGTCGGCAAGACGTAGACCACTAGCCTCTAGAGTGCGCACTGCATGGGTATATCCAGGCGTCCTTATGTTCTTCCCCACGTTCGGGTTGACAATGGCAACGACCTTATGCTTGCGGCGACCAATTTTCAAATTGAACTGCACCAAGTCTGAACATTGAGGTGGTTCGTCCATGTTGAACGAGTTGAGTCGGAACACGATTTTTCCGACAGGAGCAAGGTTCAGTGACTTGACTACGTTGGGATGAACAAACGTGCGTTGGGCACCACAATCCAGGAAAACTCGGGTGGTGTGTTTAAGTTTTCCATTAATTAGATCGCCAGTGAAGGTGGGTAGAACAGCAGGGTTTATTTCGTTTGCCTGGTTGGTTTGTTCAGTCTCACTCGAGGCTATATGATTAAGTTGAACAGAAGGTGGGTCTGCTCTTGGCCCATCAGGTTGGTGACCCACGGTCACGATGTTAGGGCAGAGAGGCAATTTGTGGCCACGTTGGCAGTTCTGGCATGTAACATGGGCGGTGCAATCACGGGCAACATGTTGCGTTGAAAAACATTTAGTGCAACAGCCTAGTTGGTTCAACTGCGTTAATCGATTATTTGAATCGGGGAACCGGGGGCATTTTGTAGATGAGTGACCATTGTGGTCACAGAAAACACAATTGTACCGAACAGGGTTACCTGTTGGTGGGGGAGCTCTGGCCGGCTCCGGTGCACGCTTCTGAGTGGGTTTTGCTGGGTTTTGGGTTGGTGTGGATGGTGTCTTCGGCTTAAGGGCATCACTAGTCGTTCTATGGAAGGGCTTAGCCAATTTTGTAGTTGAATTGCTGTTTACTCCAGAGTTAGAAGGTTTAACAGGAAGCCGGTCTTTGCTGGGCTCCGTCAACAGTTTGGCTAGCTCCTTTGTGCGTGCATGTTCGTATAGTCCGTCCTTTAACTCTTGCAAGGACACGGATGTGCTATTGTAACGGCGATAAACTGTCTCCAAGAGAGTGGGGTTTAGCTTACTTAGGATGGCATGCTCCAACAGATCTTCGGACAAGGGGGCTTTGGTCACTTGCACGTATTCTTCCTCAGCATTGTTCCACTCCATCAGAAACCGTCTGAGGTCAGGGCCATCATCCGCTGGGGGGCTCATACTAAAGAGCTTCTTACGCAGCAAATGACGGTCAAGATCAGGGGATTCGTACTCCTGGACGAGGTTAGCGATGGTCCTCTTGTACAAACCCTCTGTCCAGATCCTGTTTCCAGCAAGACGCCGGGCTGGTCCTCTTAGGCACCGTAGAAGGATCTTGTACTTATCGGCTGGGTAATATTTGGGAGATTCGTGTATGGTTTGACGGAAAAGGCTCCACCAACCCGTCCAACGTTCCCTACGACCTTCAAAAATGGGGGGATCAGGCTCAGAGGCAACGGACACATAAACAGTCTGCGGGTTGGCGCCAGGTGTTTGATTCTGGGCTTGGTTGCCAGTGGACTTATGGAACACAATGCTACTGAAGGCCGTTTCAATTCGTTTTGCACAGTCAACCAGCATTGGGTAATTCGCCACCACGGTCGGATGTTTATAATGAGACCGCCAAAACTGTTTGTATTCATTGAGTTTGTCCCTGATGCCTCCGATGTGAACGCTAAAGTGATCCAACCCAGGGGACGACATGCGTGAAAGATCTACTGAACTTAGGCTATGGAGGGCCAGATCTGCGTCCTCACATAGAAATTTGAAATCGACCTCCTGTTGTTCAAGCCGTGAGTTAAGTTCCTCCAAGCTGAGAGCTTCAGCCTGAGGTTGTGGAGGGTTACCGAGATTAAGAATTTGTAAAGACATTTTGGATGAAACCCTTGGATGTGCGGAGTTTGCAAATTCAAAGTTAAATAAATTCTTAAGATTTATGGGTATGTCTGAGGAATGGAAACTCACCCTACTCGAAAGGTTTGGGAAACTTGTGCGGCTATGTGTGCACAAGAAGTGACCATGGATTGGTTAAATGCACAATGAAAAAGTGTGGTAAGTGGCAATGACAATTTACAACTATACAGTATAGGCTAGCACCAAAATGACAAAAGTAAATAGAACTTGGATAGTCGCAAAAAATTACTCAATGTGACTAGTAGCACATGGAAATCGCATAACAATTCAAACACCACTCGCTCTAAGGCTAAACTTGAAATTACCTCATGCAAAAAATAACTAAATCTCACTCACAACAGAGGACATTACATAAAGCTTTCCTCACACAGAGGTTAAACGCAAAAGTTTCTCACAAAAAGGACAAAAGTGCAAATTTACGCTGAGGCTGAGGGTAAAATTATTGACGCACTTGTCAAGTGGTAATCACAAGTAAAATAAGATACGCTACACATGGGTAAGACGACCTTTAAAAAATTTTTAAGTGTCTTCGTGAAATTGTAGACTTAGCAATATCGCGCTAAAAGTTCTGTGACCAAGGACACGGGGTTAAGCTTACAAGAGGTGTTAGTAAGAAAATTACAGCACTTGCACAAAGGATGGTAAACCGAGGTACAAAAATTATGGAAAAAGTAGATTGGCAAATTAAGTCGAACAGAGCAAAATGAAAGGTGCTCGCCTGGAGCAGTAAACAATGAAGTCTGAACAACGAAAGTGATATACCTTAGTTCCAGTGTCTCGGAGCTTTCTGGTTAAATGCCAAAATTAGCTGAACAGATCATATGAACCGACGGGCATAGAAATTCGCAAGTTAATAGTAAAACATGCAGCATGCAACCTAAATCGGTGACCTGAACATATATAAAGTTCTGCCGTCTCAGAACTCATAAATAAACCTGGTTACACTGTCTTCCTTAAGCGTGTGTCAAATACTATAAAATTACAAAACTCTTCTCTCGTTCCAACTCAAGTCTGAGCATTACACTTTCTACAATGTGGCTGGTGCATGTGGGTAAGTGTGGTATAGCGAGGTATTTATTGCTTAATCAAGCTAGGTTACGTTAATTTAATTACCCAAAAGTCAAAGGTGAGAGATCCGGTTCGAAGGACCACTCGTGTGGAGAATTTTTATGTGAATGGTTGAGTGGGAACTTAGTCCAGGAAAGTCTCCCTACGGCAATTACCCAAAGCTCAACAGGGGAGGATAATGAGCACTTACTCTCGGGACACAAACGCCCTGCTAATACTTTACTGCCATAGTTCACTAACCTTCACTCTTAAATACAAAAGGAGGCAATTTTACTGTCCAGAAGCCGGAGAACTCCACACGTTAATTTTGAAATAATTTATGGCCTACTCTAGCTTTGTCAGGGCTAGAGTCATCTCACTCTAAGGCTCTGTTTCGATTCCGTCCCAGTGACCCCAGTGAGATGCTGTACAGGTATCTTACGTTAATGCAACTAGAGACAATAAAAAAAGGGGGGAACAGTGGAGTATAAAAGTATAAAGTAAAGTTAAATGGGGATCTTCACCTTCAAAGCACTAAGTTAAAGAGCGTACACTCGCTGATACCAGCTTACCTCTGTCTGAGTAGGTTACTCTCAACACCTTGGGTACTTCTGACCCGTCCCATAGTATAAATTGGTAAAATTCATATAATGTGGTTAAAGATACCAAAATGTGTAATCTATTCCAAATGATTTATTACAGAAAAAGGGATGGAAATAACTCAATGATTTTAAAACAACAAAATTAAAAATTGGAAAAAATATCAGTAACTCAATTATAAGTTTTACATATGATAAAATGAATAAGTGAATTTACAACACAAAAAATTGAAAACGTTAAACGGAATTAACTCGTGGATTAAACCTCAAACAGAATAAATAAGAGTCAAAACATTCTGATCAACAATTTGTGCGGTAGGATGCTGTGAGGTCCCCACATGTGGTCAGTGACCTCAAGCAATTACCAAGATCAAAAAAATATGAATACATTAATTTCCATGCACGCAGCCCGAAACATGTAATGCCAAAATAATACCTAAACTTAACTTATGAGAAATTGAAACTTATCTAAAGGGGGAATGGCCATTAGTTGAACTCACAAGATTTTTTTTTTTTTTCTGTTGTGGGCGCCGGTGTCCTAAATGTGGTGGTCTTCAGTTTGCTCACTAGGCCTACAGCACTTATTCTGCAGAGTCAACGGCCCCCTCCAAGTTCTCCAACTAGCCCCTAAGACTGGAACCGACGTGCTGTAGAATTAGCAGCTATGCACTAACACTGGTCATCTGCTTGACCTCTACGTATTCTTGGTTAGTTATTGTGTAAGGGGACAGGCTAGTGATGGAGAGTGGGAGCACGAGGTTGACATTGGAGCCTGACTGGGCAGCTCCATTTCGTACCGTGGCCTGTATGTTTGTGAGGTCGAGTTCAGGTCAGCTGCGTCCTCCTTCCTTCCCCAAAAAAAGCGTATCTTGGTGTGTGGGCCTACGGTCTTGAGGTGCCAACTCTCATTTAGGACAGGCTCAAAAACCTTGTGCCTTGTGAATTTCAAGCAACACACTTATTTAGAATACAAGGAGAAATCTTGCAACTCCAGGGGGCAAAGATAATCCTAATTCTAAACAACTGGCATACAGAATAAAAATGAAACTAAAAGGTAATTTAGCAAGTCGGGCTTACGTGTGTGGACAACCATACCTCCTAAACTAGCTGACTTGAGTTGTAATTAAGAGATTTAAAATACTGTACCTAAATACTTACGGTAGAATAATGTATAGGCCTACATAAAACACAAAAGTATTAATCTTGGGACACTCGCTTAAGAAAGACACATTACTCACATTTTTCCCTGCCGTGACGTCACGAACAATAACAAAGTCTACGTATGAACTATGAAGAAGAAGAGTAGTGAAGAAAATTCTTCACAGTAGGAATAAAATTGTCAATGCTGCTATCATCTTCTTTATTCAGGAGCTTTCGACATAACTTGAGTCGTCTTCAACCTATCTGCAATTATCATCATGTAAAATAAATAGAATTAATAAAAATCATCCTAAGTACATAGTTAGGAAGATATACTTTCATGAACTGTCCAACTAGCACTAAAACCAACCAATCAAGCAACATAAAACCATATAAAAGACTTATTACACATATAACTATATAACTATATAAAAGACTCAATAACTAATATACCTAGTCACCCGCAGGAGACGATGACCACCCATCCAGAGCAGCAACCCACAGACCAGACGGATCAATGGGTCACCGGCAACTGAACAGGTAAGCCCTCATTCAAGCTGGGTTTTGTCTTAAAAATGTATAAAGACTCCAAGATTCTCAGTTGGCTGATGCTACTATGTCTGTCTGTAATTTTGAAATTTTCCTTAGAAATAGCATGACCAGATTTTAATGCGTGGTCATAAATAGCTGAAGTTGGTTTCTTATTAACGGTATATTGGTTCGTACCAATCTCCCCATGTGCTCCGAAATCATACACTGAAGCTGTCTAGATATGTTTCCAGTGTAGCAGTCATTACAGAGTGCCCATTGAAAAGTATATATGACACCGGAACACAAGGGAGTAGGTAGACTCTCCTTATATTTAAACAGTGAGCCAACTGAGAACTTGGTTGTAAAAATTAGTTTTAAATCTATGTGGGGATAACATTTCCCCACAACACTCATAACCTTTGTTCTTAGTCTCTCCGAAACATAACCATAGTACGGAAAGGAGACATATAACTTTTTCCTACTGACTGTTTGAATTGCTAAATTTTGACTGTAAATTTTATCTAAAAACTTCTTGACTTGATTATAATAGAGGTTCAGAGGGAACCCATTGGTAATAAAAAATTATTTGAGAACATTTTCTTCCTCCTGAAATCCCAGATAAGTTGAACATACATGATAACATTGAGTCATATACATAAAACATATTAAGAATAAATGATGAACATTGTATATGACTCAATGTTTATAACCCTCTAATAACGGTGTTTTTATCGAATTAATTTTGTAGATTTTTGGTTCTGAGCTTAAAAAATGAGTGCTTAGTCCTGTAAAAGTGTTTTTTTTTTTTTTCGAAATACTGAAGTTTCAAAATTATTATGTTTCCAAGAGACCAAGACATCGAGAAAAGGCAAAGTATCATCCTTTTCATTTTCTTTCGTAAATTTTATGTTATGATGCTTTGTATTTGAATAATCTAAAAACTGGCTTATGTGATCTAAATTTTTGAAAAGTAAAAATGTATTTGCCTTAGCAAATATATTTCTATGTTATTGTGAAGGGAAATGGTTGAATGATTGTCCTGTGGAATTTAAGCCTTTTTTTGTACTGTCGATATGTAGACGATACATTTTTACTTTTCAAAAATGTACTTAGGATGACTTTTATTAATTTCATTAATTTTACATGATGATAATTGCAGATAGGCTGAGGATGACATAAGTTATGTTAAAAGCTCCCGAATAAAGAAGATGATAGCAGCATTGACTATTTTATTCCTACTTATATATATATATATATATATATATATATATATATATATATATATATATATATATATATATATATATATATACAGTATATATATATATATATATATATATATATATATATATATATATATATATATATATGATATTATTTTACTGTATTACAGGGTAATGTAACTTAGGAAAAAAGACTACTCTTTTCTATAGAAAAAATTCCGCTCTCTTCGAAAATGACACTCGTTCCCG
>NC_090727.1:198409161-198469161 GCF_036898095.1 Palaemon carinicauda
ATGCAATGGAAGATGAAATATCATTGGAAGAAGAAAGGATTAATGAGATAGAATCATTTAAGTATTTAGGAACAATGATCTCTAATACAAGGTGTTTATAATTAGAGTTTAGTGAAAGATTGAAAAAAGCGAATCAGACAAGGACTAGATTAAGTAAAATTTGGAAATCAAATCGCCTGAAACTACATATAAAATCAGACTATATATCAGTTTAGTGAGATCGGTGTTACTGTATGGACATGAGTTGTAGTATGACAATGAAACAATATCTAACAGATTTATTAGATTTGAGAACAACGCCCATAGAAGAATATTGGGAGTTAAATGGCAGGAAAGGATTAGAAATGAAAGTTTAAGAGAGATTACTCGAGTACCATATATGGATGAGATCATGGTAAAGGGTGGATTTAGATGGTTTGGGCATGCTCTTCTCACGCCCCAAGAGAGATTAGATCACCAAACATTCATCTGGGCTCCACAAGGCACTAGAAGAGTTGGAAGTCCCTGGCCTACATGACTGAGGACTATGCAGTGCGAACTAAGAGATGATGAACGGAGAGGTATTGAACTAAAAGCTCAAGATAAAGACGACTGGCTAAATCTAACTGAGGCCCTTTGTGCAATAAGCGTAAGAGGAGAGATGATGAATTCCAATACTGCCACTGAAATATTATCATTACTATTACTGTATCAGGAAAATGATATCAATATCATTTTGTTAAAATTATCATTGTTATTCTTAATAGTAAAAATGAACATGCCTCAAATGAAGTGGTTTGTTTGTGGCCCCCATCTCCTGGGATGTGATGCCCAGTCTAGCATGCAATGGATGAAATAGTCACTATATCAACAGCAGTAAGCCTACTAGTAGTATCGGTTATTACTGCTTTACTTTGTATATTATTGCTTTTTTTTTTTTTAAATCTACAGCCAAGACTGACTTATTCAAAAGAATTAACTAACAAAAGCTAATGTGCATGACAATATTCATTAACATATTATCAATTTTCTAAGCAGATTACTCCTTTCAGCTGTGCCTTATCTATTATGACATCATTATAATCATTCAAATAACGTTCTCTACTGCTATCTACGGTCAGGGCCGGATTAAGAAGTCTCCGGGCCCTAGGCTATTCAGGTTGGCGGGGCCCCTTTGAGTTACGGGTAAGCGAAGCAACCCCTTCCAGCTTGGGGGTGGGGGGGGGGTGTCGGTGTGAGCCTGTTTAAGGTCTAATTAAATACATTCTGGCTATTTAGATTAAATTTAATAGGAAAGTACATCAAGGCAACCAAAACCATTTACCAACAGCCATTATAACTATCTTGTTAAATCATGCATTTAAAGAGAATAAGCTCAAGACAGCATAGTATTACTAGATTAGGCTATTAAAGTAGTGACATCATGTACCTACTATATTCAGCATAACCACTACAGCAGTATCATTCCCTTTATATATCACTGACTATTATTGTTATCATTGCATCATGCATAAGACTATCAAATCATATAAAATCAAGAAAGTAAAGAATTGTTAGATAAAGTAATGACTTATAACCCTACACCTATTACATTCAACACAGCCACTGTTATCATTCCGTTTATATCACATTTTGCCATTAAGCCTATAATAATCAGTAAATCATTCATATCAAAAATAGAAACTCAAAGTACAGTATTTCTAGATAATTAAATCTTTGCCATCTTATACCCATCTCCTTTAACATAATAATTCTATTTTCATTATTATTTACCATTACGCTTATCTAATTATATGTTTAAAGAAAAGAAACAGAAGAATCCTAGGTCACTAAAGCAATAGCATCATACACACCTTTGGTATTAACATAACCTCTACAGTCCCTTTTTGTGATTATCATCAAATCATGCATGTACATATATCAACTTCACAGGCACTTCTTAAATAAACTAGGTTACTAAAGCATCATACACACCTTTGGTATTCAACATAACCACTACATTCCCTTTTTGTGATTATAATTAAATCATGCATGTACATATATCAACTTCACAGGCACTTCTTAAATAAATTTCTTTCTGGATTTCATATTGGTAAAATCATCAATTATACTCTGAAAATCAATATTTCTTGTTAGATCAGACTCAATGATCAACAAGGATAGGTTACATAATTTGTCTTGGCTCATTGTTGAACGGAGCTGGTTTTTCACTCTTTTCAAAACAGAAAATGAACATTCTCCTTCACAGTTAGTAGCTGGAAGTGTTAGGTAAAGGCGATACACTATGTCAACATTAGGGAAGGTTTCTGAGATATCTGCATTTCTTAAATGTTTCAAAGCAGCTGAGGGCGCACATTTTTCAGGTGGAGCTTTAATCTGATTTATATACCCAGAAAAATGAACTATTTCTTCAACAAATGTGTCCTGAACATCTGCTAAAAGGTGTTGTTGCAACTTTAATGCAGCTTCTCTCAATTCTGCATCTGGCATAGTAGTAATTTTGAACAGAAATCCAAACTTGTCATTGAGATTCTGAATCCCTTGGATCGCGGGGCCCCCAAATGCGCGGGGCCCTAGGCAAATGCCTAGTTTGCCTATGCGGTAATTCGGCCCTGTCTACGGTAGATGTTCTTAATGAGTGTCGCCTACTCTTTAGGTGATTCTAGATGAACTTAAGAGTAAAGAAACGTCTCTTACATGTCACCTGTGTAACTGGCAGAATGAGCAAGAACTTATATATGTTAAATCTACAATAGGATATGCGTCAGTCAACAAGTTGTATTTACTAACTATTTAATAACAACATTCTGGACAATATTTATAAAATAAGCAGTTGCCAATGACCTATCTTTATTTGGAAACAACTACTATCATGATTCTCACTCACCTTTAACCTTACAATCTTTCAGTGGTACTTGTTTTATTTTTCCTAATGGGAAGCTAGGCTCTTTAACTCGTTTTGTAATTGACATCTGGTCAAAATGTTTTGGATCAAGAAAGGATAAGTCACGTGTGAAAAATCGGTTTTGAAGACTGTGAAACTTTGCCAAGTATCTGATTATGCACTCCAAATTCATTCTGTATTTCATCGAGAACTATTTCTCCACGCATCTATTTCTTTTTTGTCTCTTTTTTGTGGAAGTTCACATTGCACTTCCAACTGTTTCTAGTTGGTCTTTTTATTGAAATACCTCATTTGCTCATTGTACAAATGTGTCTGCTGTAATTTCTATACCTTCAAAGTCTATTTTTTTAATATAATATAACATAATATAATATAATATAATATAATATAATATAATATAATATAATATAATATGCAATAGGTTGCAGTGATTAAAACACAGGACTTGATTGCTTGGGTACTAGGTAGAGACTGCCCTTTATTCATACGCTACATGGAACTACATGATACCACATCCCCCTTATCACATATAAAGAATTTATTACACATAATAACTAATCTGACATATAAGTACATAGAGATAAGCGATGAAAGTTCCATATTCAAACGTTTTATCCATTGTTTTCATCCCTTCACAATAAACATGCATGCTACAATTGGTGATTGGTGATAGTAATATAAACATAATAGCTATTAGTTTTAAAGACTTTGGTCCGAATATTGTTGGTTACAGCAGGGCAGTCATAAATATGAAAATAAACGGCAAATTATAATTATTATTTTTCTTTTTTTTCTTTTTTTGATGCAAAGAACAACAACCCAAAATATAATAAAACAAAATGAAAACCTGATACACATATATGTAACGACTATGTTCAAAATGGAGCCTGTTCTCCAGTCCGAGACTCGTAACTTTTCAAATAAAATTCATTATTCTGAATCACTTACCAGTCCTGAGACTGATAACTTTTCTTGTTGAGTTTCAAACCCTGGTAATGACCTCTCAGAATTTTCGGGCATGAAACGAGGGGGGGTTGTATATTATTATTTAACTTAGCACTTTATGGGAATCAACGGTATGTGACAGCGTTACTTTTAATATATCTGGATGGGGTTTTCACCAGCCGGCCTGACTTAGTATACACCGCTGTCGGATCTGCAGTGCTATCACTAATTGCGGGGGTTTGGTGGGTTATTTCGGTCTCATTAGGTGGCGGCAGCGATATATCGGCGGGTCGCGGTGGAGGCTGTGCTGATGATGTAGGAGCCTGCTGCCGGGTGTTGGACAGTTCTCTCTTTGTTGTGAGCGGTGTCGGACGGATGTGGGACAGGTTCCTCCTGAGGCATGCTCCGTTTTGGGCTTCCACAGTGTATGATTGGGGTTCTTCTTACTTACGCACCACTCTGCCTGGCACCCATGTGTGGCTGGCCTTGTCGAATATTCGGACTGGTTGTTCGGGTTGGAGGTCTGTGAAGTGCCGTTGTGTCCGATTTGGTCCTAGGCAGTCCTGGAGGTGGTTGCAGGTCGTAATGTATGCGAGATGCGGTTCGTATCAGCCTGGTAGGTCAGCGGTCACATTGTGACCAAACATGAGCTCTGCGGGACATGTTGTCTTATTGTCGATCGGGGTGGCCCGTAAGTGGAGTAATGCAGTATGCATATCGCCGCCTGTCTCAAGGCAGTTTTTGATGATTGCCTTGCATGTTCCGACTGCGCTCTCTGCGAGGCCATTGGACTGAGGGTAATGTGGGCTTGATGTGATGTGCTCAATACCCCAGGCTTTTGTGAAGTCCCTCATGAGTGCTCCCGTGTATTGAGGTCCATTGTCTGAGACCAGGGTTTTGGGGCATCTGAACAGTGAACACAGGAATTTGAGGTGGTTGGCCACACTTTCAGATGACAGTTTTCTTAGTTCGGTGACTTTCGGGAATTTTGTGAAATAATCAGTTGTGATCAGATGTGTCTTGTGGCCAATTTGGAAGATGTCCGAGGTGACTATGAACCAGGGCATTGGGGAATGTCATGATGCGTGGTTTCACTAGAACTTTGCTGGGGCTGGTACTTCTGGTATATGTCACATGCTCTGACCTTGTCCTTTATATCCTTTGCGGTGTTGGGCCAAAATACACACTCCCGTGCCAGGGCTTGTGTTTTTGTGATCCCTCGGTGGGACCGGTGGAGCTGGTCCAGTATCCGACCTCTGACCTCTTTGTGGATGATAACTTGTCGCCCTTTGAATATGACTCCATCTTCCACGGCACGGCTTTCTCTGTATGAGAAAAACTGGCGGATATCGGGGTGACAACCTTTTACTGAGGTAAGCTAACCCTTGATGATAGTATGCTTGAGAGTGCACAGCCCTGGGTCGGTGTCAGACCTATGGCAGACCTCTTCCAAAATCTGGGGACCAAATCTTATGAGTGCGATTGATATCACATCGATGTCATCTAGTTCTAGTCCGTCCACTCGTGTATCTAAGGGAATTTCTTTGTCATTTTGTGGGTTAGGAAGGTGGGATAGGGCATCAGAGAGTACAAGGGTTCGTCTTTCTTGTACTTGACCCTCATGTCATACCCCTGCAGTTTCAAGAAGAGACGTTGTAGTCAAGGTCGGGCACTGATCAGTGACTTCTCCCAGATGTTAATGAGGGGTTTGTGGTCAGTGACAGCTTCGAAGTCTCTTCCGTATAGGTAGGTATGGAATAGTTGTACGCCGTGTACTAGTCTAAGGGCCTCTCGCTCGATATTGCTGTAATTTGCCTGCGTTGGTGTCAGCGCTTTGCTGGCGAAGGTTATTACCTTCCCGTCTTGGATGAGGGCCGTTCAGAGGCCTTTATGCGATGCATCGACTTCAAGAGCCACGTGTCGAGTTGGGTCATAGAAAGACATCATGCTTGATGGCGCTATTTGGCGTTTCAGGTGTTGATAGGTGGATTCATGGTCTTCTTCCCATTTGCAGGGCACATCTTCCTTGACCAGATCTTGAAGTCTTTGTGACAGAGCTGAGTAATGTGGTACATAGGGGCTGAGGTAAGTCATTACTCCCAGGAATCTCTGTAGTTCCTCTTTGTTGGAGGGCGATAGCATGTTATGCAGGTTATGTACCTTTAACGGGTCTGGCATCATGCCCTTGCTGGTATAGCGTGTTCTGAAAAACTTGATTTCTGATTTCGAAATGGAGCATTTCTTCAAGTTTAGGCTGAGCCCGTGTTGGGCTGCACGCTGCATGAACCCCATCAGGTTTTTATCGTGTTCCGACTGGTCTTTCCCACATATTGCCACGTCATCGGCGATACCAATAACACCTGGGAGAATCTCGATGACGGAGCCAATCCTGGCTTGAATTATGTCCTGGCTTACATTCAGCCCGAATGGTAGCCTTGTCCAACAATACCGGCCGTGTGGTGTTCGGAATGTTGTCAGTAGTTGTGAGTCCTCGTGTGGCGATATACTCCAGTAGCCTGCTTTGGTGTCTAGCTAGGAGAACACCTTCGCTTTGGAGAATACTGGGTTAATCTCTTCTAGAGTGGGAATCTTGTGGGTGCATCTTTTGAGGTTTTGGTTGAGCCGCTTGGGGTCAAGGCAGATCCACAGGCTTCCATTGGGTTTTGTGACATACACAAGGCTGCTGCACCAGTCTCCGTTATGCGTCTGATAACCACCTCTTTCTCCATAGTGTCAAGCTCGGACTTGATGCGGGGCTTCAGGTGGATACTCACCTTACGGGGCGGATCACAGAAAGGTATCGCGTCATCCTCGAGGTGGAGCATTGCAGGCTCTTTTAGTTTGCCGATACAGTCAAACTGTGCTGGGAATTGCACTTTTAGTTGCTCGACTGACCTAATAAGGCCTTGTTGGATTGGTTGCTCAGGTACTCCAGTAACGTTGTTGACATTGATATCCACAATACCAAGTTTCTGGCATGAGGGAAGGCCAAGTATGGCTGGGCCAGACCCATCGACCACGAGGAACTTTTCTTGTGAGAATGCTGGGTTGCTGAGTTTGCGGACGTTGAGCATTAGTGACCCTAGGCAGGGATTAGTGTCGCCACTGTATGATGTTAGTCTTACTGACAGTTTTGGGGATAGTACGAGGCTGGTGAGTGCATCTCCAAACATTTGCTTGTATGTCCGCAAGGGCAGCGTATTGCCACTGTAACCCGTGTCGATTTTGAGTTTCAGGTGTCCATAGGCTGGGGGGTTTTCATGCTTGACCATGAGCTTTGAGAATGCTTCTCGTTTCGTTGCCACTCCTATGTTGGATATCGTTATCATGTCGAAGTTTGGCATATAATCTGTTTGCTTATCAAGATAGGGGTTTTCATTAACCATGACTTTATGTTGCCTGTGGTTAGGAGCCCGATTCGGCCATCGGTAGGAGCACCCTCTTGTCTTGCTCTGGCATTGTGTCTGCTGCGTGTTGTCTCCTGGCATTGTTCTGCCTCCATCAGTTTTGCGGCACATCTTTTCCAGTGCCCCTTGATGCCACAACCACTGCATATGTCATTGTAAGCGGGGCATGACCTTATGGGATGGCTAAGCCCTTAGTTCCCGCAGGGGTTGTCCATGGTTTGTGGTTTGTTCCGTGGCTCATTGCTTTCCCTTCGGATTGCATCCACATTGGTATGGCTTGTACTTGCGTTCTCAGAGCTCATATGTGTGGAGCGTAATGATGCCGTGGAGGCCGCAATGGCCTTGTATTCCCGACCTCTCTCTGGAACGTTGTTCACGGCATAGCCCTTTGGTTTAGTTAAGAGTTCTTTCCGAAATTCCTCGAATTGTGTTCGTAGTATGGTCATTTCGATAAGTTGTTCATTGAGTTCTCTGTCTTCAAACTCGCACTTTGTTGCTTTTTCACGGAGTCGGACCAGGAATTGACTGATTGTTTCGGCAGGTTTCTGTTTGGTACTTGCGAATTCGAGGCGGTGAACTTGGAAATTCATTTTGACTGTTGCATCAACCTCACTTTCAATAAGCCTCCAAATGTTCTGTGGCATGCATTGCTCCTGTTCAGTGAGGCCGCTCGCCAAGATATGCCTCATGCCTTCATCGCTGAGGGCGATTTTAATTTTAGTTGCTTGCTTGCCCTGGTCTGTGATTTCCTGGTCTTCGAGGTACAAGTTCAAGCGCGCCTTGAATGCACGAAACGACTAAGCCAGGGGCTGGTAAGCCCAGTGCATACTTGGGCATTTAGGCTGGGCCATGATTGGATTCGGTTTCGAGAGGATGTTACACAGTAGATAGATAGTGGTTGGATTAATAACACAGTTTACGGTTCACAAAGAGACACATGTAATAAGGGTATGGAAATCACTACAGCATTTGACTGGCAAGCTTAGGGCATCGTGATTCAATTGGTGTGCTGTTACATGCATGATTACAACAATGTGGTAGTCTTAGTAACTTAGATTATAGTACAATCTACTAAGTTTATAATGGGCAAAACAACGTGGATCGTTGGGTGTGCCTTGTTAGATGATTAGTACAGCACCTGATGTCAACCTTTAACTTTCACTCACCGGTTCTGCAATGAATTGACTGATTGCTTGGTTGCTTGTCATTTGTCAGGTACACGATACACTCTGAATATCACCAGTATTGCGTTAGTCCGCACTTAATTATCCAACAAAAATTTGACACTGGTAGTTGGCGCGGTTTTCACCGTTTTGTTTTTGTTTACACTGCTGAATGAACGTCGTTGTTTGGCTCATTTTGTGAAGCAGTGCGCGGATAACAATGGCCAAAATACTTGTAAGTAGGCCTACACTATTTACAACGTTCTTCCCTATTCTCACTGTAATCACGGTGCACTAATGTTCATTCTATGTCGTATCCTGGCGATATAAGTTATGTATGGTTGTTATCTGGGCCGGTATGACAGTCCTTGTCTGGTTGCCGTTGGGTGGAAATGGCGTCGACTGCGGCCACTGATAATAAACTCGGGCCGATTATGAGTCCTCTTCTCAGTTATTATGGACAGGAGAGGTATGTAAAGTGTCTCTATTGTCCAAGTTTTTTGATAGAATGGCATGGGGTGCATTACCACGCTGCCACCATGATATATGCAAGAGGTTGCAGTGATTAAAAAACAGGACTTGATGGCTTGGGTACTATGTAGAGACTGCCCTTTATTCATACGCTACATGGGACTACATGATACCACTTCCAGATTCTTATTATTTTGGAGACCATTCTGTTAGCTGATGGAATGTCCATTCTGCTGGCTTGCAGATATTTTGATAGTGAATTACGGTCTTCAAATATGTAAAGTAATACCTGAAACCCTAAAATGGTCTCATATTTAAGAAGCATCAGATGTCAAAAATTAGATTTACAAATGTGGGTATATGTTTTTTAAAATTTTCTAGTGCAAATGTTGCTGCTGATGTCACTCTTTAAGATTTGCAGAGTAATATGGGAGAATGAACATAAATACAGGTAAACTAGATTGGTTAAAAGCAACACACCTGAGAACTGGAGGGTCTCTGCAAAGACCGTTTTGTGATGTTAAATTGAACCGATCGAGGTGCACTGATGGCAATACCCCTTACGAGAGAGAGAGAGGTGATTACAACTCTTCTAAATGTCATGAAATTACTAAAAAAAGAAAAAAAAAATGCTATAACAGAGCTGCATACAAAGTATGTAGTTCTTAAAATGTGTAATTGTGTATCATATATTCAGTAAAGAAAAATTAAGAATCCAAATTTAGAAAAAAAAAAAAAAAACGCACAGCAATCAGCATTCTTTAGAAAATTATAAAATCTTATGTAATCATTAGTCACGACAGTATCTGGGTGTAGGGTTCTAGGCTAATCAAACACATCTAATTATAAGTAGGTTTAGCACGTCACAAATGACACAATGATTTACAAAAATACTTAGGGTTTATAAACAAATTGTGGTCCTATGCTTATGCAATTTTCTATCATCAAGGGTAGTAGATTATCCTCTTTGGCCTCCCCTTTGCTCAGGCTCGGTACAGTAAGGTATACTAGGTAGCCGAAAGATATCTAGCATGACAAGTATCCAAATACATTGTTTCCAGAGTGTGATAAATATCTTAATATTAAAGATGGATTTTAATTATGAAAAACTCTTAAGAATCTCAAACCATCGAAATCTACACGGAAAGTCTTTCAGTGGTTTCTTTAGTAAAGCAAAATTCACCTGACATAATTCCAGCCACCTACCGTAGGTGAATAATGAATCACGAACTTTGGTTACAAGACTTACTCTTGCAAAAGACTTGTACGTAAACTGAATTAGGAAATCCCCAAATTGGAGAGTAGTACTTACAATATGACTATAAGATGAAGTAATTTATAAGAAAATAAAGATAAAACCATCTAAATAAGATAAGGAAGTAGATTTCCTTTACCAGTGAGCCATTAATAGCATTGCCAAGGATTGAAAATCTCAGCTGATGATAGAGAAATGTCACAGAGCACAGTGATGCAGTTTTCGTTTTTGATTTCCCACAAAAGAGTAAAATTCTCTTAAAATTTAAGGACAAATTTCACTAAACATAAGGAAGAATCTACAAGAGTTTCGTTTCATCCACAAACTTGTAGAAAAACTCCCTTAGACATTTGAATGTTGCCGATGAATTTGTGAGAAATTCCACAAAACCCGCCCTGCCGCTACACGCATGTAAAGTAAAACATTCAAAAGAATACACATAGCATACATTCTTAAATCCATGGAAAAATCAGCTTGCAGAAATACCATCATTGCATTATTTTAACTTTTTTTATTTAGTTATTTCTATGTATTTTATATATATGATTAAACTAATTTTTTAATCCTTTTATTTACATACATTCATCATTTTATTTAACATCTGTTAACTAATATTACTGCACCTACGCCCCCGCCCCAAACACACACGTTAATATGCCACTGGGCTTAACACCAACAACTCAACAATACAGGAAATGTTTTTGTCTAAAAGAGATGTTAGTAATCATGTTCGCTAATAATTAATATTGAATAAAAACAGAGTTCTGAGAGCATTCATTCAAATATCTGTACGGAACTTGTGTGTGGCATTACAAGCCACATTATAACCCTCCATCTGGGCCCTGTGCTTCCCTAATCCTGCAATGGTACTGCCCGACTACGAGTTTAGGAAATAGGAGACTTGTCTCTCTCTCTCTCTCTCTCTCTCTCTCTCTCTCTCTCTCTCTCTCTCTCTCTCTCTCGTTATTATTATTTTTATCATTAATTTTATTATTATTATTATTATTATTATTATTATTATTATTATTATTATTATTATTATTATTATTATTATTATTATTATTATTATTATTATTATTTTATTTTCTTAAATTATCTCATTTTCCCCTATTAGAGAGTACACTGGCCCTCTGGGCGGCCCATCTAGAAAAGTCCAGAATCTCCAGATAGCCAGTTTGCCCCTGATGGCAATGGATGGGATCAGCGATGTATTGAAGTAAAAGTTAGACATAAGGATCTTTACCTTCAAAGCACTGAGAATGAATATTAAGTCACTGGCTAACACACTATTACTCTTCAGTTATTTAGACTTACTCCCTTCAATATATCGGATGTGCTGTCCTGAGATTAAATATTCATATTAGACACAATAAAATGGAGGTAATAGAAATACGAAAATGTGTAGTTAACCTAATCTAGTTACTTTATAACGCAAAATTTACAATGGAAAATCTAACATCTTAACATGGCAAAACATTCAAGGCAAATAATTAAACCAATCAAGAAATGCAAAATAGTAATGAAAATATTGTTGCTTTAGACTCGTGGTCTTGTGCAATAGCAAATGCAAGGTATATAGAGGACCAGGTATAGTCATTTGGGGGGGATAGTGTCTTATCCCCCCAAGAACCGCGTCGTCTGGAGGTCATGTTAGGGCGAGAAGTCAGCCAGCTACCGTTTCATTCAAATGTCGATCACAGGTCACTCCAGTCATCTCTGCAGTGATTTAGTTCTACATTCTTCGAATAAAACGATAGTTTTGATTATTTATATAATCTAGATTATTATTTAAATAATGCCAAACAACTGCGCCGTATTTGGTTGTTATTCAAATAGTAGAAAAAAAAGGAGGTATCCTTTTTCTGATTGCCTCGTGATGAGGAAACAAGAAGGAAATGGGTTCATCGTTGTAAGAGAAAGGACAACTTTAACCCTACTACTCATCGCATATGCAGTATACATTTTGAAGAAAATGCACATGAGAGAGACCTGCAACAGGAACTTCTTGGATCACGAGCCCCAGCAATGAAATACAGACGTCTGAAGAGCAATGCAATCCCAACACTTCATATGCCTCATTCACAAGGTTGGTAATCTTTCTTTTTCAATTTTTCAGTATTACTTGAAAAACCTATTTACTTTTCTTTTTTCTTTTTTAATTAGTCGCTATTTACACTCATAACAGCTGTTATCTGTGTTTATATATGGTGGTTTGTGTGTACATATATAGTAAATAGAAAGAGACTGTAAAGGGAAAACTTGGCATATTCCATTCCTCAGTCACGATCATATTAATACAAAGTCTTATGACAACTGATACATACATATATATATATATATATATATATATATATATATATATATATATATATATATATATATATATATATATATATATATATGTGTGTGTGTATATATATATATATACACATATATATATACATATATATATATATATATATATATATGTATATATATATGTATATATATATATATATATATATATATATATTTATATATATATATATATATATATACATATATATATACATATATATATATATATATATATATATATATATATATATATATATATATATATGTGTGTGTGTGTGTGTAAGAGAAAGATATATTAAAATGTTTTTCTTTCTACATTTCAGATGATAGTGTATCTGGTACATCTCGAATGAAAAGGATAAAAGAGAAAAATCGGAAACGCTTAATTGCAGAAAGGTTATCAGGTTGTGAAAATGAGCTTGATGATTACAACAATGTTTCCTGTGGAGAAGACTATCCTCAAAATGAAGAAAGGGTCCATACAGCAACACTAGAAGAGTTGCAGAGTCAATTGAACAGCGTTACTAAAGAAAGAAATGATCTCCTTACAAAGAAAGAGCAATGGGATAAAGAAAGGTTACGTTTGTTGGAGGATTTAGAGATTATGAGAAATGAAGCATCATGTTGTAGAGCGTTTTTAAAAAAATGTTTTCTCCTTCACAGGTGCAAAACATTATGAGTGGAAGAAATGTGAAACGTTGGGCTGATGGTGACATTAGTCGTGCAATAACATTGAAAAATTTGAGTCCTAAAGGTTATCGGTACTTACGTGATCAGTGTAAGATTCCTCTTCCCTCAGAAAGTACCCTAAGGCGTCGGGTATCAAAAATCATTGTTGACCCGGGGATCTTGCACACAGTTTTTGAAATACTAAATGAAAAGGGCAAGGAATTGAAAGAATATAGTCGTTTATGTGTAATTTCATTTGATGAGTGTAGTGTTTCTCAAATCTGGTTATGACCAAGGATCAAAGACACTTTATGATCCTAAATCTCGTGTACAGTGCATTATGATCAGAGGAATAACAGAATCTTGGAAACAACTAATATATTATAATTTTGATACCAAGGTTACCAAGGAACTGTTATTTGATGTAATTACAAAAGTGGAGTCTGTCGGTTTTCCTGATGTGGCTATGGTGTGTGACATGGGTCCTACTAATATCAGTTTATGGAACAGTCTCAATATAGGAACAGAAAATCCTTCATTTGAGAACCCCTCTGTACCAGAAAAAGAAATTCATGTCTTCGCCGATGCTCCTCATTTAATCAAGTTAGTGAGAAACAATTTTCTTGATTCAGGTTTTGAATCACAAAATAGAAATTTTGTTCTAAGTGGATGTGTTAGGGAAATTGTCAACCGAAGTAAAAGTGATTTGAAACCCACATATCGTTTAACAGAGAAACACATAAATGTAACAGGTACACAACGTATGAATGTGAGGAAAGGAGTGCAGCTTCTTTCGGGAACAACATCTAAAGCCTTAGATTTTTATGGAAGTCAGGGACATTTGAAGAGCAAGTACTGGGAAAATACAAGGGACATTATAAAGCTTGCTGACTCCTGGTTTGATGTGTTCAATTCAAGGGTACCTTATGACAGAAAAAATCTTGACATGCCTATGGAATGCAACTGTCGGAACAGAATAAAATCCTTGACAATATGAAGTGTACAGCTGAAACGATGCGGGTTTTGAAAAGTAATAAAATCTATCAGTTCCAAAAGGGACTTATTGTGTCATGTAAATCCTTGCCAAGGTTGCATGATATGTTGAAAAGTAAATATGATGTATCATACATAATTACCTCCAGACTTAACCAAGATGGACTGGAAAACATGTTTGGCTGTCTTAGACAAATGGGTGCAACTTATGATCATCCTACGTCAGTTGAAGTCAAACACAGAATAAGGTCACATTTACTTGGTAAAGGAATCTCTATAACTGGAAAAAATTGTAACTTGATGAAGGAGTGCGATTCTTCAAATGTGTCGGAAGGAATGTTCAGTCAAGAGAAAAGTTGTGAAAATAATGATTCAAATAAAACTGATCTTGAAAGAGAGCTTATGATTTCTGCAATGGTGTTTGCCTCTACTGAAGATGAGAAGATGCCAGAAGAAGATTCGGAAAACTTCGAAAATGAATTTTATGAAAGAACTTTAGAGAATGTTGCTGACGAAGAGGGCCTTCGATATGTGGGAGGTTATGTGGCATCTAAATTTCCAGATTATCAGTTCTTAGGATGTAAACTTAAAAAAGTGAAAGGTACCTGGATTAGTGCAGTAGAGCGACATGATGATAAATTAACGGAACCAAGTGCTGATTTTTTTGAAAAATTAAAGGTAATGGAAAAATTTTTTAAAACATATAATGGAGAAAATACACTGAGACCAGGCAATGGAGTATTATACGACTTGGCATGCCATATTGAAAATTGTATATCCTTGCCTTTTAAAGTAATAATGTTTTTGTTAGATGTCGGATGTTTTTTAGGATGAGAGTTCTGAATGCCCAAATTATATCAAGTAGGCAAAAAAAGAATATTTCTCATTTCTATTATGAAGCCAGATACTATTCTGTGTTATCTATGTATATTTATGTTAGTTTATCAAATAATGTATCGTAAAATTGTAAATAAGTCTTTGTAAATAAATACCAGGTCAAATGTTAATTGAATATTTTTCAAGTCCTATCAAGCATATTAATTTATGGTTTCTATTATATATTAGAGATCCAAAATTACCAATCCACGATTTTGTATGTGCATTACAGTGACCTATATGAATTCAAAAGAACACCAAAGGTATACAAGATAACAAAGTGAAAAGGACATCACACACACTTACAGACAGGTCTAATCCCTTCGACCTAAGGTACTTTAAGTTCAGTTGTTCCCAAGGTTGTACTTGCCTTGACCGCTCCCACCCTGACCTCCAGGAGCGTCACGGAAATACTCCACAACTACCTCCGCGACTAAAGTGACTGTACCTCTCTCCCTTATTCTATATACCTTGAGCAAATGATCAAATGAGGTCGGACACGTAGTCCGTAATCCGAGACTGGACTATTCTCTGAAAACAAATATCATAAACCAAATTTATACTCACAATCCCAATTATGTAAAAGCCAGTTACATTAGTCAAGTAAAGATAAAAATCAAACCTAATCTAAAGATGTGGAAATTTTAAGTGGACACGTGTTTTACCTGCACTCTTCACTTGGAAAGCCCTTTGTCTTTAAAAGGGCCGTTGAAGCTTGTTTGCAACCTTAGTTGACTTGCCTGGCCCACCCCTCGCTGTGTTCCTCCCTTCTTGTCCATTCAGGATTGCTGGTACAGGATGCAGGCTATCTCCCGCCGTCCTCCTCTGGTTGGTACTATGGATTGAAGGAATACCTTGGGAGAGTTGGGGTGAGCCAGAGATATGTTGGGTCACAACAGCTACTCGCTAACAAATGGGGTGACCTTCAGGTCACATGGGCTCACCTGGGTCATCTTTACGATATCTTTTGGACAGGGTATTGTGTTATTATAAGGAGTGAGTTGGAGGGAGAATTTTGTGCAAAATACAAAGAGAAATCTTACAACTATAGGAAAATATACATACAAAGTATTCCTACCTATTCTGGCATACCAAAAATTGACAATTTAGACGAGTAATTAGCAAAGGGCTGGTGTAATAGGTATACTTCTTATAATCAATTCAGACCTACATTAGTACTGAAAAGATGAAATAAGCTGCGTGTAAGTCAGCAGTACTATAATTACATTCAAAACCAGTGTAATGATTCATCTTGACACACGTAGTTTAAAGAAGAAACCAACGTACACAACGTAATGATTTTGCCTTGGGTTTCTACCCAGTGAAGTCACAAACATGGTGTATAGTTAACAAGTTCAGTTAAGCGCAGTCTACCCCTATTACGGTACTAGAAAACGTAAAGTACAGAAGCCAGAATTTCAAGAGCAAATACTATATTGGGAGGGAGACCAAAATACAAATGAAAAGAAGAGTGAAGAAAAATTCTTCACGCCCCGAGAATAAAGGGAGAAAGAAAGGAGCGAGTGGTTAGTTCCGGCAAATGTAATACAAACTACCTGTTATTACGCACGAGATAAATCTATGAACAGGTGAAGTCGTTCTTCACATGGAAGTCTGTTTAAAGTTGAAAAAACGCTGTGAGTGTTAACTAAAATCAATCATGTAACAGTTATACAAGTGTGAATATCGAAAAAACTGAAACCGCAGACAAGGCTTCACAGAAGCATTAAGATAAGCAAATGAGTGGTGTTAACTTTAAACGTTCGAGATAAAGATAACTAAATGATTAAAACTAAAGTAAATACAATGCTTCCCACCCAAGGATTAAGGAACTAAGGATAGAGCAAACAAAATTTGAGCCATTTACCGGGCAAGTTCAGCAACTAGTCCAGCCAACAACAAATTCAAAATTATGGGGTTGAGTACCAATGTTTAACATAAAAAGATTTTAACAAGAAAGTGGCTGCCATAAAGAGCTTAACATTCGTTAAGTGGCAAAAACACTACCTTCCTCTTGGAGTTAGAAAAAGGAAAATTAACAGACACTAGTTCAAGTGATAAATTAAGACAAACTAGGTCAAGAAGGACATCGCAATTCTGGCTACGAGAGTCTTGGATTTCATCTTCAAGGCAATCGTCTGAAAGTGGGACATTAACAGTACACTTTAATGAATGGCGTATTAGTATGAGCCGTAGGATGTCGGTGGGGTCGTCGTAATAATGTGGCAACTTGGCAAGGAACAATTTAAAGTTAAGCTTTGAAGCTAAAGGAAATGGCTGAACGGAAAATTTGTGCTGAACAACTTGGCAAAAGTAAAAGGCTTAATATGGTGGTATATGAAACTGCTTTAAAATAATAAATGATGCAGTTTGTTGTACCATTGCTAATTTTGCTGTCAGGGAAAGGGTTCCTTTCTGACTGCTAAGGTCCTAAGGTTAACCTTACTTGGCTTGTACCGAGAAAGGGTTTCAAGTTCTGACTTGGATATTTTAGCCACAACGCTGTTTGGACCAGGAGTTACGGGTTCGAGGACGGGACAATCAGGCAGGGAGAGCACTGGTCTGGGAGGTGATACAATAACAGCCTGACATATCAGAGCCGTAATAAAAGTTTGATAACGGGGCAATCAGGTGAGGTGTGTCATGTATATGTACTGTAATGCCATATGCGCTGTTTGCATTAAAAGGAATGCTGCGCAGTTTTACAATGGTAGAACATGTTATGAAATTAAATATGAATGTAGTAGCATATGCTATGAAGGATTTAACCATTTATTAATTGTCCCAAAGATAGGATGTGATTCCTCTTATAACTTTTGTATTGCAGATGGATCCAGTCTTTTAAGAGTGATGCTCATTTGTTATTTTTTAATTTTGTACAATAGTTTGTTTACATCGATATTCTCTCTCAAGAGTTCCAAAACATTAAGAGCTGAGCAGAAATGTAAGCCGTTATCAATAAATGTATTTTAATAATACTGTGGAGAAACGTTTGTTTTTATTTAATTGTTGAGTGGGAACTTGTTATTCCGGGAAAGTCTCTCTATTTTAAAATTTGAAGGGCCGGGCCAGAAAAGCAGACGATGCCCAGGTCACGTGATGTTGAAAACTTTACTGAATTTTATACGCACATGGCGATAAATGATTGAAATAAATTACTTACGAGAAGCAAAACATGTTGAAAAGTGCATGGGCTTATTGTAGTAAAGATTTAAGTTAAAAGTCAAAATTACGTGTTGAGGCTGACACTGTTATGACGGTTTCACAGTTGCGGGCACCCTGTGGCGACCGCTGAACGATTAAATAAATAAATGGGTGCACTAGGCAACAACTTAAATGTAAAAGTGCACTTTCATAGAGGCTAAACAAATATAAAATTTCCCTCACGCAGAGGTAAAACAAAATCTCCTCATTAAAGAACAAAACAAAATAAAAAAAATCTTATGAAAAGAACAAATGAATTTACACTTATAAACGGACAAAGATCGATATATTCCCTCACGCGGAGGTAACACAAAAATCTTCTCACACGGAGGCAGACGTTGCCTATTGTTGAGGCTAGACAAGTTTCCTTACGCAAAGGACGCACTAATTTTCCCCATGCAGGGGACGAATTTAAATCTCCTCACACAGAAAACAAACACAAATCTCTTCACGTGGAGGATAAACAAATCTCCTTACGAAAAGGATAGCACAATTTTACTCACACAGAGGACAAACACAAAACTTTTCCCACATAGGGATAAAGCTTAGATTAATGTCGTGCCTTTAAGTTTTAAACGATGAAGTTGCAAATGAAACTATATAGGTAATTAATGAATCAACTCGCAGTAAGTTACGTACGGTGAACAGAAAATAAGAACCGTTTAGTTTCGGTTATAAAGAAGATCCGTCATCTTGGAACAAACATGTGGAATGATACGGACTTTGTAAAATTAAGTTTCTACGCTACTTGTTAGAAAATTTAAAATTAGGGTGCGCCAATTCACTCTGTAGGACAAGGACACATGCTATTTATATGGGGAACGTTAGATAGAAAAGTTAGGGAAGGTAAACAACAGAAAGGAAGGTATCCCAAGGTACAAATTGTTACAAATCAAATGTTAAAATGACAAAATTAGTTGACAGAACAAGTACACAGGTGCTCTCGTTGAGCTTGTAAACACGGACGTGTGAACAACACAAAAACCTTAGTTCAAGCAGTTTAGAACTTTCTGGATATAAGCGGAACCCACCAAAACACAAGGGTGAACGGATTCCAGATACGACAAATTGTAGAGAACATTCAAGCAACAAATTAACCTGGTTACGTAGTTCTTTCTTTAAACTTGTGGTCGATACAAAAAGATCATAATGACTGCAAATTTCTCTTCCTAATTAAAGCCTGGGCTTTACATATTCAACAAACTGGCTGGTGCGTGAGGATTTAAGTGATATAGCAAGGTACTGTATGCTTAATTAAGCTGATTAATTACGTTAATGCTTCATCGGTTCGAAGGACCACTAGTGTGGAGAAACTTGCGTTTTTATTTATTTGTTGAGTGGGAACTTGTTATTCCGAGAAAGTTTCTCTACATTGGTTTAGCAGAGATCAGTAGGGAAGGAAAAGAGCACTATCACTCAAGGCACAAACACCCTTCTAATAACTTTGATGACTTAGTTCACGAACCTTCACTCTAAATGCAAAATAAACTGTACTCTGTCCAGAGGCCTGAAAACTTCACACGTGAAATAAAAGTAATTGGATGGTCTACTCTTGCTTTGTCAGGTCTAAGGTTATCTACACTCTTAGGCTCTGTTTCGGCTCCGTCCTAAGGACCCCAGTGAGATGCTGAACAGGAATATTACGTTAAATAATTATTGAGACAATGGCAATGGATGGTAGCAGTGATGTATTGTAATGTAAAAGTTAAAGATAAGAATCTTTACCTTCGAAGCATATAGATTCAATAGCAAGTCACTCGCTAACACACTATTACTCTTAAAGTATTTAGATTTACGTACTCCTTCCAATATATCGGGTATACTGTCACGAGATTATATATTTATAAAAGACATAATTAAAGAAATGGAGTAAAAATACGAAGAGGTGTAATTAACCAAATCTTACTTTATTACACAAATTTACATGGAAAGAAACGGACATCTTGACATCAAGTAAAAAGGATCAAACACAAAATTTTAAAAAGAAATGCAAAATAATAAAAAATATGGTTGCTTAGACTCGTGGTCTTCTGCAATGATTGATGACTGAAATGGAGTCGGACATACGGCCTGTGACCCAGGACTGTGCTAGTCTCTGAAGCAAAAGATATATGCAAAATTTATGCACTCAATCCCACGCACTCAGCCCAAAATATGAAAACGCCAGCTAAACCTAAATCAAGCACAAATTAACCTAAGCTAAAATGGGGGAAAACTAGTGGCCACGTGTTTTACCTGCACTCCTTACAGAATGACAGCCCTTGTCCTCAAATGGATGGCTGTCACAGCTTGTTTGATTAAATTGCCGTTGACCGAATAGTTCGCAAGGTTTGCACCCTTGACTGGCCCACCCTGGAATCCTCGATTTTGGTAGATAGGGTCCCAGGCTCATCTTCTTCCCTACCTCCAGCTGAAAATCCTAGTGGGAGTCAGGTTGGGGTGGAGGGGGGAGCCAGAGGTACACAGACTGCCTGACCAGGTTGGTCAGCCGATTACAACAAAGCTGCATTCATGTCAGCAGTATTAAAATCATTTTCAAAACCACTTTAATAATACACGTAGTTTGAGGAAAGAACCATCGTACACCAGCGTAAGGCTTTTGCTGCGTTTCTACGCTGTGACGTTACGAACATGGCGTCCGCTATTGTCATGAGGTCATTTTATTTAAAATAGTTCTCCCGATGTTCTTGGTAAAGAAAACGTAAAGTAGGAGTGTGAGTAAAAGTTTAAGGGTTAGCTGCAGTATTAGAAGAACACCTAGAATACAAAAGGAAGAAGAGAAGAAAAATTCTCCACAAATACATAATATCATCAAACCTCACTAAAAAAGATTCGGCGACAATAGTATGGGATAAAAGGATTTATTCTAAACTAGTATTTTGTACATTACTGGTGAATGAGCTGACATAGTAAATATGATGTAGTATATACATTGAGGGTGTGAGCTGGTTCATCCCCACAAGGCTCGGCGATACGGGCTTAATGGGTGCTTCTAAGTGTACAGGCCTTTGTTGGTTTACAAGTACACAGTTGGGATGAGTAGCATCATCGCTACCACTTGGGGGGTTCACGTTGAGATCATGAATGGTATTTCCTCCAGAGCACGTTGTCAAAGGCGGCACAGACAAAAAGGTTTGAGGCTGATCAAGTGCCGACTGAAGGTTAGATATCAAGGACTAAATAGGAAGGATTATTGTACAATTACTAGTTTTATGCCATGCTGGCACCATAGTAATAAAATGTGAAGAGTCAACATGAGGGAAACTGATGCAAAATTATGAACGTTGTGCTTGACTGCCATGACATTAGGGGGGTCAACTAAGAACTGTTGATGGAGTTTTCAAAGGGGCACATTATTGAAGGTATCGCCGTTGAAGAAGAACAAAACCGACTGCACTTAATATTTAAATTTGGGTGAGTCACAAGGCTATTTGTGGAGAATATTTTTTATCTAATTGATGAGTGGGAACTTGTTGTTCCGGGAAAGTCTCCATCGGTCAGTTCCTAAAAGATCAGCAGGGGAGGAAAAGGAGCACTATCACTCAGGGCAAAAACACCCTGCTAATAACTTTGGTGACGTAGTTCACTAACCATCATTCAAATGCAAAGAGGAAATTGTACTCTATCCAGAGGCCTAAAAACTCTTGTGTCGTGCTGGCAAAATATTATTGAAATGTGTCGATTGAACAGGTGGGGCAACTGATGCAAAAGTATGAACATTTTGCTTGACTGCAAAATCTAAGAAGTATCAACTAGGGGACCGTTAATGGCATTTACAAAGGGACGTGTCACTGAAGGTGTCGCCCTCAAAGAAGTACAAAGCTGATTCGCTTTAATGATTAAATTAGGATAAGCCATGAGGTTATTGAAAGCAAGTTCAATTCTACTTGAGTAGGCAGCAAGCATGGAATAATTCAATTTAACAATGGGATGGTCGTAATGACGTCTCCAAAAATTCTTGTTATTACAAAGTTCATCTCTTACTTTACCAATTAGGGTTTTAAAATGTCCTACGGCATCAGGACCCATGTTAGGAAAATCTACTGAAACAAGAGCATGAAGTGCTAAGTCCGTGTCCTCACAAACAATGTTGAATGTTATTTCCTGTTCTTTAAGCCGAGCGTTAATCTCATCTGGGCAGAGTGTTTCAGCCTTAGGTGGTGGAGGGTTGCATATGATGAGAGTGAAATCTGCTATCTTGGTATGACCAAATTTGATGAACAGATTCGGTAAAGCAAAACAAAGGGCAAATCTGAATTTTCAAAGGAACGTGAACTTGAAACTTTACAAAAGTTACAAGCGTGATAATCAAATATATATATAAAAAAAAAACTCAAGATGAGAGGAAAAGGGTTAAATGACAACACAAAATGTAAGCAACAAGATAACTTTGAAATTCCAACTGACCGAACCCAATAAAGCAGACGATGCTCGGTCACGTGACAAAAACCTTACTAAAATAAATTACATACACGCGCGGCGTTAACTGGCTGAATTGAATTAATTATGAGAAGTAAAACATGTTGGAAAGCGCATGGGCTTATGAATGTAAAACATCTAAGTTAAAAGTTTAAATAACAGGTGGAAGCTGACATTGCTGTTGTGACGGTTTCATAATTGCGGGTGCACCGAAGCGACCACTGAACTATTCAAAAAGTAAATAGGCGCACGAGGCAACAACTTAATGTAAAAGCGCACTCTCGGAGAGGCTAAACAAATATAAAATTTCCCTCATGCCAAGGTAAAACAAAACCTCCTCACTAAAAGGACAAAACAAAAAATCTTATGAAAAGAACAAATTAATCAATTTTTACAAAACGGGCAAAGATTGATATATTCCCTCACGCGGAGGTAACACAAAATTCTCTTCACACGGAGGACAAACATTGGCTCTTGTTGAGGCTAAACAAAGTTTCCTTACACAAAGGACACACCAATTTCCCCCAGGCTGGGGACGAAGTTAAATCTTCTCGCACAGAGGACAAACACAATTTCCCTCACTCAGAGGTTAAAGCTTAAATTACATAGGTAATAGGTAATTAATGAATCAACATACAGTAAGTTACGTACGGTTAACAAGAATTAAGAGTTCTTTAGTTTGGGTTGTAAACAAGATCCACCATCTCAGTACAAACATGTGGAATGAAATGGACTTGATTAAATAAGTTTCTAAGCTACTTGTAAGAAAACATAAAATTACGGTGCGCCAATTCGCTCTGTAGGACAAGGAAACGTGCTAGGTATACGCTGAACGTTAGTTAGAAAAGTTAGGGAAGGTAAATGACACAAAGGAAGGTATCCCAAGGTACAAAATGTTACAAATTAGATGTTAAAATAGCAAATTTAGTTGACAAAATACACCAGTGCTCTCGTTGAGCAGTAAACAGGGACGTGTGAACAACACAATAACCTTAGTTCAAGCAGTTTAGAACTTTCTAGTTATAAGCGGAACCCCCCACAACACAAGGGTGAACGGATTTGAGACAAAGCTAAGTTCCTACGACAACTTATAGAGAACATTCAAGCAACAAATTAACCTGGTTATATAGTTCTTTCCTTAAACATGTGGTCGATACAAAAGATCATAATGACTACAAACCTCTCTTCCTAATCAAAGTCTGGGCTTTATGCATTCGACAAACTGACTGGTGCATGTGGATTTAAGTGATATAGCGAGATACTGTATGCTTTATCAAGCTGATTTATGTTAATGCCTCATAAGTCAAGGGTAAAAGATCCGGTTCGAAGGACCACTCGGGTGGAGAATAGGAACTTGTTGTTCGGGGAAAGTCTCCCTACGTCAGTTCCTAAAAGATCAGCAGGGAAGGAAAAGGAGCACTATCTCTCAGGGCACGAACACCCTGCTATTAACTTCGATGACGTAGTTCACTAATCATCACTCAAATGCAAAGAGGAAATTGTACTCTGTCAAGAGGCCTGAAAACTCCACACGTGAAATAAAAGTAATAGGATGGCCTACTCTTGCTTTGTCAGGTCTAAGGTCATCTACACTCTTAGGCTCTGTTTCGGCTCCGTCCCAGGGACCCCAGTGAGATATTGGACAGGAGTCTTACCTTAAGTAATTATTGAGACAATGGCAAAAAATAGGAGCAATGATGTAAAGTAAAGTAACGTTTAAAGATATGGATCTTTACCTTCGAAGCAGATAGATTCATTAATAGGTCATCGCTAACACACTTATTTTAAGTTACTTACTCCTTTCAAAATATCGGGTATACTGTCCCGAGATTGAATAATCTTAATAGAAATAAAAAATGAAGGAGTAAAAATACGAAAGGATAATTCACCTAATCTTGCTTTATTACACAAATTTACATTTAAGAAACCGACATCTTAACAAACACAAAATGTAATAAAAGGAAATGCAGAATAAAAAATATGGTTGCTTAGACTCTTGGTCTTCTGCAATGGTTAATGATTGAAATTGGGTCGGACACGTGGCCCTGTGACACCGAGACTGTGGTAGTCTTACTTACTTTGATGACTGCTTTTCCGGTCCCATACAGCAGGAGAACCTCACTCTCTACAGGACCTCCACTGTCGTTTTACCTCATTCGTTCAGAGTATCTAATGTTTCATGTCTCGTATTCTTCATTTACTGCTAAATTGTCACTGTCAAAAGACTCATGAAATAAGAAATTCTTCAGTTTCCTCTTGAAAGCCTTAATGTCTACAATCATTCGAATGTTACGTGGGAGCTTATTATATAGTCTCGGGCCCGCATATTTAAAGGCTCTAGAGCCTAAAGTAGATATATATCCAAGTTCCAACAGTTTGAAGCCATCTGTAACTATTCTCGTGTCGAAACGATTTGTTGGCTGCGCAATATGTAGCAATTCTCTCAAGTATTTTGGACGCCCGGTTCTGATAACTTGGTGGGTTATTGTACATATTTTAAATTCAATCCTCGCTTTAATTGGCAGCCAGTGTAAATCAATTAGTATAGGGGTGATCCTTTTTCTAGGTGGGACGCCATTCATCAGTCTTGCTCCTCTGTTTATTATGTTTTGTAATCTCTTAATTTCCACTTTTGGTAAATTGTAATAGATAGCGTTGCAATAGTCAATCCTGGTAATAACACAGTTTATCATAAGTTTCTTTACAGAATTTTCGTCTAGGTACTTTTTTATAAACGCAATATTTCTTAGATGATAACCGGCAGTTTTTATTACATTATCTATTTGGGCATTTAGAGATAAGTTGCAGTCAAGAAATACACCTAGATCTCGAACTTTACTAGATAACGGCACAGAGTCATTATTTATGTTTATTTGAATATATCAGCTAAATTTCTCACGCTGTTTCTCTTGCCCACCACCATGAATTCAGTTTTGCTCTCATTTAATTTTAGTTGTTTAAATGTCATCCATTCTCTTGAAAGCAAGAATGATATGTAAAATCTGTACACACAATTCCACCGCACACAACCCGAAATATGTAACAGCCAGTTAAACCTAAATTAAATAAAAATTAATCTAAGCTAAAAAAGGGGGAAAAATCAAGTGGCCACGTGTTTGTACCTGCACTCCTTGGAAGACAGCCCTTGTCCTCAAATGGCTGTTTGACTAAATAGTTGCACTGTTTGCATAATGCACCCTTGACTGGCCTACCCCTGGAATCCTCACGTGTGGTAGATAGGTTTTCCCAAGGCCAATGGAATTTACAGGTCAACCCACGCGCAGCTTTCGCTTGGATAGCCGTTATTAATGTGACGTCACTAGGTACAACTGAGACACGTGTCCTCTCTCGCTTTCTTACTCTCCTCTGTCTCTCTCTGACTGCTTATCCATAATCTAATTTAATTATACTGTTATTATTGTTATTATTATTATTATTATTATCATATTTTTTATAATAATATAATTATAATGATAATAACAACAGCCACCAACAACAATAATAATAGTAACAATATCAGGAGTATTACAATAATAATAATAATAATAATAATAATAATAATAATAATATTGCTATGATTATTATTATTCTTTTACTCTTGATACTATTATTACTATTATTATAATTATACTCCTTATATTATTATTATATTGTTTTTATTATTATGGTTATCATTATTATTATTATCATTATTAATTATTACCGTTATGATATATGATGGGGGCGATTTATATTTATACAATGGTGACCTCTCAATAATCATATTTGGAAATTTAAGAAAAATATATGCTAAGGTGCAAAATTGACCAGACGCCAAAAATTTTTTATCTAATTTATTTCATAATATTGCCGTGAGACAGATTGAGTCGGAGAGAGATGGATGTCTGACCTTCTGGGCCGCTCATTATAGACTGACCATAGGTTCAGCCTACGACCTATTTTGAACCTATTGACAGCAGGGATGCGCATACGACAAGAATTTCAAGCGGCCGTGGGTTGACCTGTTATTCTATTGGCCTTGGGTTTTCCCAGGCTCGTCTCTTTCTTTATCTCCAGCCGGCAGGTCTCCGTGTGAGTCGAGTTTTGGGAAGAGGGTCCGGGTGAGCCAGAGGTGGACAGATTCACTGAACAGGTCGGTCAGACGGTCACTACTGCTTCTGAACGAATGGGTCGATGCTAGGGTCATGAGGTTTCACCTGGCTTCACTTTCCAAAACAGGTGACGATCGTTGGGTGCAGGGTAACGCAGTGGAGGTGCCATATCGGGACTTTAGGACAGGGCAATATATTGTTGTAAAGAGTGCATAGGAGGCAGGATTTTGCACAAAATACTTAGAGAAATCTTGCTGCTCTAAGGGAGTTTACATATACAATAATCCTACCTATTCTGGCTTGCTAAAAATTAATAAGGTAATGATCAGTTTGCAATGGGCTGGTGCAATGGGCATACGTCTTAGAATTAACAAATTTGAATTAGTACTAAGAGATAAAAGCTCCATTCAAGTAAGCAGTAATAAGATTATATTCAAAACCAGTTAGATAATTTAGTTCGAGACATGTAGTTTGAGGAAAGAACCATCTTTAAGGCTTTTGCTGTGCGTATCTATGCTTTGACGCCACGAACATGGCGTATGCTATTGTCAACAGGTTTATTTAGTTTAAAATAGTTTTCCCGATGTTTTGGTAAAGAAAACTTAATGTAGGAGAGAACGTTTAAGGGGCAACTACAGTATTAGGAGAGCCTAAAATACAAAAGGAAGAAGAAAAGTGAAGAAAAATTCTTCACACCATTAAAAGCAATTTCAATTTTCCTTGGATAGGCAGCAAGCATAGGATAATCTAATTTAACAATAGGATTGTCATAATGACGTCTCCAAAAAGTCTTATAATCACAAAATTCATCCTTTACTTCACCAATAAGAGTTATAAAGAGTTTTAAGACTTATGCTCGGAAAATCAACCGATGCAAGAGGTTGAAGAGCTAAGTTGGTGTCCTCACAAACAAATTTCAACTTTAACTCCTGTTCCTTAAGTCAAACGCTAATCTCCTTTGGGCGGAGCATTTCAGCGCTGGGCTGTAAAGGGTTGTTGTTTGTTGACATTATAAGTGGTCCACCATCTTGGATTGACCGCAGGTGATGAACAGATTTGGTAAAGCAAAACAAAGTGAAAATCTGAATTTCAAAACCCCATGGTAAAATCGAGCAACATTCACATAAAACTTTACAAAGTTACATGTGTACTGGTGTGAGGATTAAAAGTTCAGGATTACTCATAACGAGAGAAAACAGTTTAGTGGCAAACAAAATGTGAATCATAAAATTACTTGAAAATCTTAATGGACTGGGTCAGTAAAGCAGACGATGCTTGGTCATTTGACCTTAAACAATACTTAGAAGAATGATATGCGCACAGAGCGATAAATTATTAATAAAACTACTCATGAAGAGCATAAAAATATGTCAAACAGCGCATGGGTTTATGAGACAAAGATTTCGTAGAAAGAACAACTAAATGAATCTAACACTATTGTTGTGTATGGTTTCACACTACACGAGGCAACAACTTAATTGTTAAAAGTGCACTCTCGGAGAGACTAACAAACATAAAATTTCCCTTACACGGAGGTAAAACAAAATCTCTTCGTTAAAAGGGATATGTTTGTTATCAGTGTAATTGGATTACTGCCATTACACATACCAGGAATAATATAAGTGAATTAGTATTGTACTGTATTTGACAATCCTAGGACTTTCACCGAATCTTCTTTATGGGATTGAATGATACGTATGTATTATTGAAATACATTTATTCCTCTTTAGTTGCATTAATACTACAAATCTCAGTGAGTGTGACTTGTGAATGAGGAAATCGTAAACAAAACTCTTGTATAAGAAAGATGAAAATAACAAATGAGCATCACTCTTAAAAGACTGGATTCTACTGTGATGAAACAATAAGAAGAATAACATCTCATCTTTGAGGCACTTAATAGATGATTAAATCCTTCACAACATACGCTACCACAGTTATAATTAACATTCAAATATGTTCTATCAATACAATATTGTGCAACATTAGTCTCAATACACGTAGCCCATATGGAATTACAGTACAAAACACATAACAAAAATGACAAAACACAAAATCTTACGAAAAGGACAAACGAATTAACATTTATGAAGCGGATGAAGGTATATTCCCTCACACGGGGCTAAGTACCAAATCTCCTCTCACGGAAGATAAACATTGCCTCTCGTAGAAGCTAGACCCAAAGTTTCCTTACGCAAAGGACACACCAATTTCCCACCGCAGGGGACAACACTAAATATCCTCGCACAGAAGACGAACACAAATCTCCTTAGGATAAGGACAACACAATTTTCCTCACACAGAGGACGAACCAATTTTTATCTTGCAGGGGAGGAAGTTATATCTCCTGGAACAGAGGACAAACACCAAAATTTTCCCCATGCAGGGAATAAAGATTAAATTAATGTCGCACTTGTAAGGTGGTAAACAATGGAGTTACATATAAACAACCTATTTAATGAAACAAAACACACAATAAGTTACATACTGTATGCTATTTCAAACAGTAAATACGAATCCTCTCTTTTGGCATGTAAACAAGATCCGTGATCTCAGAACAAACATGTGCAATGAGACAAACTTGGTGAAATTAAGTAGCTACGTTACTAGTAAGAAAACTTTAAATTACGGTGCGCCAATTTGTTCTCTTGTACAAAGACACTTGCTAAGCATACAGGGAACGTTAGTTAGAAAATTAGGGAAGGTAAACGGCATGAAGGAAGGTAAACCGAGGTACAAAATGATACAAATTACATGTTAAAATGATAAAGTTACTTGACAGAACAAATAGACTAGTGCTCTCATTGAGCAGTTACATGGACGTTTGTTCAACATAAAAACCTTAGTTCAAGCAGTTTAGAATTTTCTGGTCATGAATGGAACCCTCCACAACACGTGGGTGAAAGGATTCGATACAAAAACGAAGTTCCTACGTCAAATTGTAGAGAACCTTCTAGGTTATACAGTTCTTTCCTTAAACTTGTGGTCGATACAATTAAATCATAATGACTACGGATCTCTCTTTCCAATTCAAGTCTGGGCGTCCCGATGTGCGATCGACCACGTGTGTCTGTTTTTTTGAGGCCCTTCTTCTTAACGTAGAGATAATTCTCTTTCCTTCTAGTTTTGCCAAACTCTCCTGAAGTTAAAGTAAAGTTAGTCAAAATGGCGGTGGCCACGATCGTGCACATCGAGGTGTCGATGGGCCTCATAGTCGACTTGCTAAGTGAAACACAACGCATGTTGATTGAGACATACTCTGAGTCCGTCTACCGGAATCTGGTAACGGAACTGCAGGAAGAGGTCAGAGCTGAGAGAACTGTACAAAAATCAGTATGTCAAACTAGAACCTAGTTTGGAAGCCCGAATCAGGCACACGCTGGGTGAAGCTACGCGAGCTTCTACCCTTCTATACAATCGTATAGACAAAGTGAAAAGCACTCCAACGGGGAATGTTGGTCTCCCTAAGTTGAAACTGCTGCCTCTCCCCACGTTTGAAGGAGAAGTGCAGGAATACGCTTCGTACCGTGAGCTCTTTACGATACATGTAGATAGAAGAGCCGATTTAGATGATGTATCTAAATTTACATATTTGTTGGGGACATTAGGCAAGGAGCCGCTTAGAATAGTGAAATCTCTAAGTGTAACCACTGCGAACTATAGAATAGCGTTAGATCTTCTAGATAAACAATATGGCAATGTACACCAGACGCTCGTGATTTTGCACCAAAAATTAGCTAACATCTTTGTGCTGTCACTAGACCCCGTAGAGCTCAAAAGGTTCCGTTTCGAGTTAACAATCATAATTGAACAAATTAAAAGGCTGAGTAAAGATGATATAGGTCAGGGCATGGTCATGAGCCTCATAAACCAAAAACTATCAGAGGGAAAGCTCTACAGAAAAGTGGTCTAGCATTTAAGAAAATATGATTACACGTTAGACGAGTTCTTTGAAGCAATAGACTTTATTATAAGAATGCTCGAAGATGATGCGTTGCAAAGAGGCGACAGACTTGAGCATGATAAAAGACCAGACAACAGTGTAAGAACAAAATCCAAACCCGTCCACAATAATTCTTGCCCATTTTGTAGCGAACGGCACCCGCCTCACGCATGTTGCCAAGTAACTGACGTAGCTGCCAGACTTCGCATTTTACTTAAAATGGGCCTCTGTTTCAATTGTACAAAGTCAGGTCATCTTAGTGATAAATGTCCCATCCCAAATTCTTGCAAAAATTGTAATGCCAACCACCACACCGCAATTTGCGATGATTACAATGCGGGAAGACGACCGCAATTGATCCCAAGTAGTAGCAATAGTCAATCAACAACGTCCGCCCCGTAGTGAATGCGACGCCTCTACAGCATGAAACTGCCCCCTGTCCATCCAAGGCTAAAGTGGAATCTAAACCATGCAAAAGCGCAAAGATCGCACAGAAGTCCGACGTAGACCTCCCATGCACCCTCTTGCCAACGGCTATGGCAGAAATCCATCAGAAACAAGGTAGCAAGCGAGTCCGCCTATTCCTCGACTCAGGAAGCCAAAGGAGCTTCATATCAGTGAAAATCGCGAGTCAATTAGGCCTACCGGTTGTAGGACGAGTATCATTGAATATAGCTCCATTTGGCTCCGCGGAAATAAGCGGACAATACAATGTAGTGAGTTGTAGGGTTGAGATGGGAAAAAGAACCGTGCGAATGAAGCTAGTGGCACACGAAAACGTAGACGTCCCAATACATAACGCTGGTTATGTAAAGGTCAGACAGCATCTGTTGAGTAAGGGAGTCACGTTAGCCGATCCAGCAAACAAGTCCGATGTGCTGAAAAATGTCCACATATTAGTAGGGGCTGATTACTTTAGCTACTTTATTATAGGCGTAGAGAAGGTGGATGGGATCAATCTTTTCCTGACACATAATGGTATGTCGCCATATGGGAAGGTGCCGCAGTGGCTATTGCAGGGGGAAAGGATTGAACAGGTAAAAACGCTTAGAGTGTGCAAAATCACGAACAAACCATATCAGTTTGACGTAGATGAGTGGTGGCGTTTGGACCGTGTTGGCATCGCCCTATCTGAGCAATACACTGTTCGCGAGGCGGAAGCCACGCGAAAGGTGTCGCAAAGTGTTCTGAAAAATCCTGAGGGATATCAGATTAGCCTACCATTTGGGTCGGATGCTAGGCCAGATACGAACTATCGAAACGCGGTAGCGCAGTTAGAGTCGTTGCAAACTAAATTCAGGAAGGATAGGGAATATTTTGATCAATACCAGGGAGTGATAGATAAATATATTGAAGTGGGTTTTATATCTGAAGTGAAAGAACCCAAGGTGGAAGGTTATTATATGCGGCACTTTGGAATCAGGAAAGATAGCTGCACCACCCCCCTTAGAATCGTGTTCAATGCCTCGGAAAAATCAAAGGGTAGTAAGTCATTGAATGAATGCCTCTTACCTGGCCCCAATCTGGTAGAATTAGCGTATCATTTGATCATAAGGTTTAGGATGAACCAATATGCTATGTTAGCTGACATCAGCAAAGCAATCCATCGTGTCTTGTTGGATCCTCGTGATGCCAAATACACACGATTTCTGTGGCGCGAGGCAGCAGGTCGAGCGCTCACCTTTGCCTTTAGAGTCGTGGTGTTCGGCATCACGGCAAGTCCATTTTTGTTACAACAAGTTTTAAATTATCATTTCAAAGGGGAAGGTAGGCCAGATTTGGTGAAGTCTTTTTATGTGGATAATAATCTGGCCACTTTCGAAGATCTAGAGAGCATGAGGCGAGAGCAGGAGTCTGTCAATAAAATCTTAAAAGGAACGGGTATGCTTTTAGAAGGGTGGGCGTCCAATCACTTGACCTTCGATAGCGAGAAACGGTGGAGAGAGCCTGTGAGTGTGAACGTGCTTGGGCTGCGATGGGCCCGGGACGTAGACAGATTGTGTGTGAAAGAAAGTAAGAGAATCTGTGAGTTGGGGGAGGGATGGGTGCCTACGAAGCGTAGGGTACTTTCCCTGTTGGTCTCAATTTACGATCCGATAGGTTTGATAAGCCCATTATTTGTAAGAGGAAAACTTTTCCTCCAACAACTATGGGAGGATGACGTGGGTTGGGATGATGTGTTAAAAGGAGAAAAAGCTAGAGAAGCGAGTGAGTTGTTGAGTGATTTGAAAGCGGTGAGCGAAATCACCTTTCCAAGAACGATAGGTAGGAAAGGTTAGAAATCCATGTATTCACCGATGCCAGCAGTAAGGCATACGGCGCAGTGGCATATACCAGGGACAACCGCAATCAGGTAAGCCTAATAACTAGTAAAATGAGGATCACTCCGAAGGGGATGAACAAATTGACAATTCCCAAGCTAGAACTGCTAGCATTGTTGCTAGGCAGCAGATTAGCGAAGACCCTCAAAGAGCTGATAGAGCCACGAGAGATAGTCATGTGGACTGACAGTAAGGTCACGTTGGCATGGGTAGCATCTCCCGATGCCAAGGACCACAAGAACATCTTTATATCTAACCGAGTGGCGGAGATTGTTTTTCTTCAGCAGGTTTGTCGATTCAGTTTGAACCATGTCCCCAGTAAACAGAACCCTGCTGATGTCCTGTCCAGAGGTGCAACGACGCAACAACTGCTAGATAACTCCCTTTGGAGGAACGGTCCAGAATTCCTCAGGACCACGGGAAAGCCTGTTCCTTGCAAGGAGGAAGATCCAACCCATGAAAACACCATAGTAGCGGCGGTACAAGAACTGAGGGAGGAAATGAGTCCTGCCCCCCCAGGAGAGATATGGGAAATTCTACAAAGGGAAGTAGAATTCCAATTCTTGTTGAAAGTTGTTAGGGTAATCAAAAGGTTTACAAAAATAGAACGGCATCCGTTCAGTATTGTTGTCCAACTAGAGCAAAAACATTATTTGCCTACAGTTTATGGTTACTTAGAGGGCGGAGTCAGACCCCCTCGTGAAGTTGCTAATTTTGTCAGACAATTGAATCTAGTATTAATAGATAGTCTTATTTGTACTAGGGGACGAGTGTCCCAAGTAGAGGAAACTAACCAGTTAATTCTCTTGCTAGCCAAAGGGCATTTAGTCAGGATTTATTTAAGATATTTACACTGTTTGCACTTGCATTGTGGGGTGAATACACTAATGGGTATCTTTCGACAGAAATGCTGGGCGGCGGGTCACGTTCCATTGCGAAGCGGACCGTGCGACAATGTCCAGAATGCGTGCTAGCCTTCCAGCCTCTGTTGAGACAACCACCACCACCCCCTCTACCGAAGGAGAGGACCACCCTAACAAAACCCTTTACAGCAGTCGGAGTGGACCACACAGCGGCCATACAGACTGACACGCAGCCAGGCTACATACTGATCGTGACATGCATGGCCAGCAGGGCCGTGTACCTCGATTTCTGCCCCTCCCTGGAAGCGGAAGAATTCGTATTAGCCCTAAGACAATTTTGCGCTACCCACGGTGCCCCGTCGTTCATCACGTCTGATAACCATCAAACGTTCAAAACTGCCAGCCACCTCCTTCAGGGACTCTATGAAGAAGATGAAGTCCAGCAGTTCCTGAGGAGAACGGGCATAAAGTGGCAATTTCAGACGCCCCGTGCACCTTGGAAAGGTGGGTTCTTCGAGCGCCTGATCGGGGTAACGAAACGGACCCTCCAGATAGCCCTCGGAAAGAAGTACCTACCGGACGCCCACGCACTAACCCTTGTGAAAGAAGCAGAGGCAGTGGTGAATAATCGGCCGCTTATGTACAGCGGCGACAAGTGCGAGGATGAAGTCCTCACCCCCTCCCATTTGCTAAGAGGACACCCAGTCCACCTCATGGCACCAATCTTGCCGGACGAACACCTCAGCGCGACCTTCACCTCCCGGAGGCTACGTGATCGCTACCTAAAGCTGACAGACTCTTTGAAAGCCTTCCGAGAGAGCTGGAGAAGGGAATATTTGAGTGCCCTGAGAGCCCGGCACGACTGTCGGTCTGGGGAACCCTCTAAGCTGCACCCTGGAAACGTCGTGCTGGTAAAGCAAGAAAATAAAAAAAGAGCTACGTGGCCCCTTGGACATGTTGTGGAGACATATCCTGACGACGACGGAGTAGAGGGTGCGTAAAGTTTGCCAGCAGGAATGCCAGGGATCGTTGAGACGTCTGGGGGCAACCAGGAAATGGCTCCAACCACGACAACTCAACAACTAGCCACAGAAACCTTCGATAACGACGCTAATGGTGAGAATAATGCGGTTAGTGAGAGAAGTGAAAGTGAAACAGAATCGAAGCAGACGGACGCACAAGGACGTTCTGCACGCCCATTGAGAAGGGCTGCCGCGAAGCAGCGAGAACTGATGGACCGTCTGCTAAAGAGTGACGATATATAATGCATAGCTGCAAACAGTGAGTGAAAAAGGGAGTGCCCTATCTGGTAGGTAGGGAGGGTGGAATGAAGAAATTGTAGGTGTGCATGGATCCACAGAAGTTGGAAGTTCGTCGGGTGTGGGGAACGGGGACGGGATGGTCTCTTGTACTTACCAACCGAGCGTTGTACAGAGCCAGGCCCCTCCCTCTTGTTCCCCCTAAGGTAATAGCCTACGTGTGGCAGTGTGAGAAGAGTGATTCGATTAATGTGATTAAGGGCAGATTGCCTTGTGATCGAATTGTTGTATGTATTATATGTCTGAATACATTTTTATTGCTATTCTTGTGTATATGTGCATGGAATGATGATTGTCTTAGGCCCATTGCCTACTTGCCTTTCCATTTGAATCGTTGTATGTATTATTTGTCTGAATACATTTCTATTGCTATTCTCGTGTATATATGCATGGAATGATGATTGTCTTAGGCCCATTGCCTACTTGCCTTTCCATTTGGACTGTTGTATGTATCATCTGTCTGGGTACATTTTTTTTTATTATTTTTGTGTACACCCGTAAGAGTTAATTGCCCCGGGGTAACATGGCTGTTGATGTACATTGTGTATGCTCTGTTAGAGTCGTTGTGGATCGCTACGCAACGAGCCTAACAGAGTCTTGGAGTAGTTACTCCCCCCCCCCCCCCGAGTCCAGTCTTGCCTAATTGACCGACGTTTCACAGCCCCTTTATTTCGGGTGTGGAGGATGTCGGGAATTTCGAACTGATCATTTGAAAGTCCCGCCATTTAACTCCACAAACGTTACGTTAAATTGAGGGAAGGCTAGAAGATCTCGCGGGCATTCAGACGAATGACTATGGTCTAATACGTGACGGTATTAGAGCCTAAAACTTAACCACCTGGTAGGGAAGGAGCGGGTGTTAAAGAAATTGAGTATTTGTAATTTATGAATCATGAATGTAACATCATGTTACTATACCACGATGAAAATGTCTTATGTATATGTTTAGAGCCCAGGACTCCCTAAGTTGGTGGATTATGGCAAATTATGGCCTTCAGCCGAATCATTAAGCCTCCCCTTGTATTTAAAGTAAGACTTTAACAGTTTCTCAGTCTTGTGGTAGATAAAAAGCTTTAACCAACCCCTTATGAATTAATAAGGTAAGAATTCCCTCCCATCTGCCAAGGACACTTTAGTCAGCGCGGGAAATCGTAGTTTTCGTCGAAGCTGCAGGAGGTACGATCGTCCTCTTTGCCTAATATCCCCCAAACAAGTAAGTTGTCTCTATTGTTACGTCTCTGCTCCTTGTATAACCAGGTCGGTTTCCCCATAGTTTTTTTGTAAGTGTGATGTGAGTTTTGTATCTGTACGTATTTCGGTGATCCTTGTGATTGGGGATCAGATTCATTCGCTAAATTACGGTAGAAAGCCTTGGTATGTGGTCTACCAAGGTATTTTGTTAAAATTGGGTGTATTTTGTTCTCTTTTTTAGTCCGATGTGGACTTAGTGTCCCACGAGCACGTGTAATTGTTTCGAGTGAGATATTTCATTTATTAAGCAGTGTAAATGTTTTAATATGTTATTCCCTTATCAAACAACTATTTTTGTAATAAAATTGTAAAGTGTAGCCGTATTTTGTTTGATTCCTGGACGGTTTTGGGAGGCTTACCTCTTCAAGGTCTTGTTATCCGCCCTAAACATCGGGCTTAGAACTAATCACATAATTGTCGAAGTGAAAATCACGAAACTTTATATTATTAAATTCACTGACACGTTCTCGTACGGCCACACGACATACATATCAGTGACGGTAAATTTCAAATTTTATCACTTCACAGTTTAAAACCGCATTACAGTGTAAAATTTCATCACATCCTGTTGCTCTCATGGCAGATGTTATTAATGACTATATAACAAGTGAAGTAGTAATGCAATACGTTTAGTTTACGGTATTTGCCCAAGATATTCAAACATACCAAGCTGGAATTACCGGCCTCTGTATATAAACAGACTGGTAATGCAGTTATAAACTACAGAATTCTTATTTCTACCGTAAATCCAATAACATCTAAATTAGAGAATGTAGATTTGGAGGAATCATTTCATTTTGTATTTAATATGTGTAAAAGTAACAGTACACCGGGCTACAGGTTTTTAGTGAGTTGTGTAAAGGGGGAGGATAGCGGACATTCATTAGAAATATTCGGTCATTAATAAGAGACAAACCTTTAGATGCAACGAAGTATGTTACATATAGATCAAAACTTAATAGGGGACTATTATATCACAGAGTGTATAAAGGAGAAATGTATATTCCTGATTACAAGAGACAACCTTTAACAAGGACAAGACTGATGTCACATAGTTGGAAAATTTAATTAGGAAGGTGGAGTAGGATCCCGCGTGAGTTACGCATTTGTGTATGTACGGAAAATCAGGTGCAGCATGAGAAACATGTACTACAGTATTATATTATCCGCTTAGTGCACACATTTGTGCAAAATATCCTAACCTTGATTACTCGGACATTGTAAACTTGTTGAATGAAAGAAACCCAATAGATCTTTGCAACAATTATGTATATGAAATCCTGGATTGATATAAGAACTAATGATAATACATAGATTTGGAGTGGTATTACTATGTTATTAATCGGAATTTGTTTGTTTGTTGATATATTTTTGTGGACATAATATTTTCGCTAAAGTAAATCTGTCTTGAGCAAAACTATTGTATACAATTTATGATGTATCTTTACCTTTGTAAGTTCTTTGTAATATTGAGACAATAAAGTATAAATAATAATATAACTCTTACCTTGCATGATATCCAGTATGAAATCCAACATTAAAAGATAAAATGCAAATCACAGGGTGAACATCGCCAAGGGATATTGCAATGCTCGGATGAAGGTAGAATGCAGACTAACGGTTTGTTTGAACGCTTGGACCAACTAACTCGTTATTACGTCACAGTTCTCTTACGGCTGGTAAGTCCAGGCTTTTTGTATTGAAATGGCATTGACGGTGGCCGTTGGGAAGGACGGAGGTCTAACGGGAGTTCGGTTCATATGCTGTTGAAAGCACATTATTTACAAAAGGAAAACGTATTCCTTTCTGTTCAAGATGTTGTCCCGTCCGTATCTATGATTTTACCGAAACATCGTCACTTAAGGTAACGAATAAAACAGAATAGATATATGAGAACTGCATTGAATAGATATACCCTATGCTTTTTTAAACCATTTCATAGCCGACGATATTATGGTGATATGATTTCCATTTTCAGAAACTCTTCTGATGTCTAATCATTCATCAAATACCTGAACTGCTGGTCCAAATAATGGTAGATTCAGGTTTACAATGTAATGATTAATTTTCTATATTATATGATTGATAAATCTGAGGTGCATGTCATTGGAAAACAAATACATTCAGGGTAATTAATCATTAAATACTGCTCAGAGCAAACACACCCTGCTATTTTCACATTACCTCACAGTGAAAACAAAGTGACAGTTAATTTCTACGCAAGGGCAACAGGGTATGTATGAAAGTTAATCTGCCTAAAAAAGCAATTAGATTTTGCTTATATTATGAATATTAATGCTTTGTGCGATGATGATACAGAAACTTTCTAAATGAGTCGTAATTTTTTTTTTTTTTTTTTTTAGTGTAACTATCCCATTGTTATAACGTCATGTTTCTGAACCAACTTCTGTTTTGTTACTCAAAAATGACATACTCGAAAAGCTAAATATCTTCCTTCTACCGAGCCAGTCTTCTACATTATTCCAACAAAACCACCCGAAGGCTAGTACCTGGAAGAATAGATCTAGATATCCGACAATTTGTACACTTGGCAAAGGCCTTGTACCCTTTCATCAAGGTGCACAGTGAACTAGAGAAAGCCAAGTTTCTTCCTTCTGCGTAGCCGGTCTTCTAGATTACTCCAACAAAACCACCCGAAGACTCATTTCCTTATGAATAGATCTAGATATTCGACCATTTGTACAGTTGACAAAGGCCTAGCACCCCTTCAACAAGGTACATAGCATGCTGGAGAATACTAAGTACCTCTCCAAAAAAAAAAAAAAAAAAAAAAAAAACACCTGAAGACTGGTCTCCAGAAGAATTGATCTAGATATCGGACCATTTTTAAAATTTTCAAAGGCTTAGCACCCCTTCATCACGGTATATAATATACTAGAGAAAGCTAAGTTTCTTCCTTCTGCATAGCCGGTCATTTAGAATACTCCAACAAAACCACCTGAAGACTGGTCTATGGAAGAATAGATATATAAGTATCTAACCATTTGTGCAATTAACAAAGGCCTTGTAGCATTTCATCAAGGTACAAAGTATACTAGTAAAAGTCGTTTCTTTCTTCTGCATATCTGGCCTTCTAGATAATTCCAACAGAACTACCTGGAGGCTGGTATCCAGAAGAATTGATCTAGATATCCGACCATTTGTACAGCTGACAAAGGCCTTGTAGCATTTCATCAAGGTACAAAGTATACTAGTAAAAGTCAAGTTTCTTTCTTCTGCATATCTGGTCTTCTAGATAATTCCAACAGAACCACTGGAGGGTGGTATCCAGAAGAATTGATCTAGATACCCGGCTATTTGTACAGTTGACAAAGGCCTTGTTGCCTTTCATCAAGTTATATAGCATAGTAGAGAAAGCTAAGTTTCTTCCTTCTGCATATCCAGTCGTCTACATTATTCTAACAAAACCACCCGAAAGCTGGTATCCAAAATAATAGATCCAGATATCCGACCATTTTTTCAGTTGGCAAAGGCCTTGAACCCCTTCATCAAGGTACATAGCATACTAGAAAAAGCTGAATTTATTTCTTCTGCCTAACGGGCCTCCTAGATTATTTCAACAGGTCCTCCTGAAGGCTGGTATCAAGCAGAATAGATCTAGATACCTGACCATCTCTACAGTTGACAAAGGACTTGTACCCCTTCATCAAGGTACCTAGCAATCAGACTATTTGTATAATTTACAAAGGATTTTATCTCTTCATCAAGGCATACAGTATACTAGAAAAAGCTAAGTTTCTTCCTTTTGAATAGCCAGTCATCTAGAATTTTCATACAGAACCCCCTGAAGGCTGTTATCTGAAAGAATAGATCTAGATATCCGACCATTTTTACAGTTGACATAGGCTTTGCACCCCGTCATCAAAGTATATAGCATACTAGAGAAAGTTAAATTATTTTTTATTCTGCTTAGCCGATCTTCTAGACAAGATGTAGATGTACGATCATTTATACAGTTGACAAGGGTTTTGTACCCCTTAATCAAATTACCTAACATACTGGAAAAAGCTAATTGTTTTGTCTGCATAGCCAGTCTTCTAGACTACTCCAACAGAGCCATCTGAAGGCTGGTATCTGAAAAAATTGATCTGGATATCGAAATATTCATCAAGGTACATAGCCTACTAGAGAAGGTTAAGTTTCTTCTGCATAGCCAGTCTTCTAGATAATTCCAAAAATTCCAGGAGAATTGATCTAGATATCTGACTATTTGTATAGTTGTCAAAGGCCTTGTACCCCTTCATCAAGGTACATACCATACAAGATAAAACTAAGTTTCTTCCTTCTTCAGAACTGGTCTTCTAGATTATTTCAATAGAACCACACGAATGTTGGTATCCAGAAGAAATCATCTAGATATCCGACCAAGGTCAATTGTCAAGAGCATTGTACTCTTTTCTCAATTTACATAGCATTCTAGAAAAAGTTATGTTTCTTCCATCTGCATCCAATCTTCTAGATTATTCAAACAGAACTACCCAAAGGCTTGTATACGGAAGACCAGATCTAGATATAGTCCATTTGTACAATAGATTTAGATATTCAGCCATTTGTTTACTTGACAAAGGCCTTGTATCCCCTCATCAAGGTACACATCATACTAGAAAAAGCTAAGTTTCTTTCTTCTTCAGAGGTGTTTTTCTGGATTATATCAACAGAACTACACGAAGGTGGGTATCCAGAAGAAATCATTTTGTTATCCGACAAAAGCCAATTGACAAAGGCATTTTACCCCTTCATCAGTCCACATAGCATGCTAGAAAGAACTAAGTTTCTTCCATCTGCATAGGCAGTCTAATAGATTATTCCAACAGAACCACCCAATGGCTGGTATCCAGAACATTAGATCTAGATATCCGTCCATTTGTACAGTTGACAAAGTCCTTGTACCTCTTCATCAAAGTACATAGCATCCTAAAATAAACCAAAATTCCCTTGTTAACTCCATGCTAAATTTACTTACTCTTGTACACAATCTTTACTGACAGGCTAAGCCAAGGCAAGTAAAAATTTATGTTTTTTTCTATTGCACTAAAGGTTCAAGTTTTCATCATGATATTGATTCTTTCTCCTTGGTTTGTTGCAATCTCCAGGAGACGTAGCCAGCTGAGCCTTAAAGTTGCGGTTGTTGGATGAGCACCTTTTCAGATATAGGTCCCTCGAAGATATATTTCTTCTTTCCCCAGCTAATAGTCTGGATACCAGAATAAGGGGAATTTCTTCCATATGCATAGGCAGTGTTCTACATTTTTCCAAAAGAACCACCGGGAGATTGGTATCCGGAAGAATAGATCTAGATATCCGACCATTTTTACAATTGACGAAGGCTTTGCACCCATTCATCAAGATACGTAGCCACAACCACCTGAAGGCTGGCCTCTGGAAGAATTAATCTAGATATATGATCACTTATAAAATTGACGGCCTTGTACACCTTCATGAAGGTACATAGTCTATTAGAAAAAACTAAGTTTCTTCCTTCTGCAGAGCCAATCCTCTAGATTATTCAAACTGAACCACCAGAAGGTTGGTATCTGCATTAATTGAACTAGATATCCCACTATTTGTACAATTGACCAAGCCCTTGCACCCCTAAATATTATACAAGAAAAAGCTAAGTTTCTTTTTTCACTGCGTTGATCTTCTAGATTATTAAAAAAGATCCACTCGAAAGCTGGTATACAGAAGAATTGATCTAGCTATCAGATCATTTGTACAATTGACAAAGGCTTTGCCACCCATAATGAAGATACTTAGCATACTAGAAAAAGCTAAGTTTCTTTCTTTTGTAGAGGCGGGCCTCTAGATTATTCCTAGAGAACATCTCGAAGGCTGTTATTTGAAAGAATAGATTTAGATATCTGACCATCTGTACACTTAACAAAAGCCTTGTAATCCTTCATCAACGTACACAGCTTACTGAAAAAGCAAACTTTTTTTCTTATGCAGGACTAATCCTCCAGGTTATCACATGCATTTTCCAAGTAGGGTAGATAGTCCAATCCTCCTTTCATGGGGGTGGGGGGCGTGTATTCTCTGAGTGGTACAATAACACAACACATCACTGGTACCCTAAAATTCACTTGTTTAATCCAAGGAACTTACCATTATACACAATTTTTTTTTCTGTCATACCATAGGTGGAAACTTCCTATCTTAGAGTAGATTTCTTTTTGCTTCGCTCACTGCAGCCTCCAGTTAATGTAGTCGTTTAAACCCTTCCAGTTGTAGTTGTCAGATGATCACATATCCGTCATAGATCGCTCGAAGAGATGTATCTTCTTTCCCAGAAAACGTTTTTTGAAAAGGTCCAAACTATAAGAACTACTTAGCATACTGGAAGAGGCCGAAATTCTTCCCTCTGCAGAGCCGGTTGTGACGGAAGGGTACAAGGCTAGACAGCACATAGATGGGTGAAGAGTAAATAAGCCTCAGACTTATTCATTATTATGGTCTATTATGGTAATCCATAGATCAGCTCGTAAAACCGGTAAAACTGTAACAAAAAGAAGTATAACATCAAAATAAAAAACTATACAATCACATAAACATAGATTACAAAAGGGAAGTGCCGAAGTAGCGCGTACACACGATACTACTTTACACGGATATAAGAGGCTATGTAATTTGAGGATTAAACATTTACATAATCTAATAGCCAAATCATTACTCAATTCATACTAAAACTAAAACTTGATTACACAATTCCCTAGTAATAAAAACTTAATTGAACATAAAATAACTTCTATTGAAACAATATATAACAAAGTGCCGCCATAAGAACTCTGTAACTCATCACATTGTACAGTCTTTGATAGATAACAAAAAAAGTCTTTGCTTCCAAAATTGGCCTGTACTGTTTAAACACCAAACGGCGACAGTACAAAAAATATACTATACAAAATCACCTTTACATCACCTGTTATTTTCCAGTTCATGCTAGAGAAGGCAAAAATTTGGACTTTGAAAGTATATTAAGTATAAACATCATTACATGGGTCCTCTAAATCATTGAAAAACAATTTACCAAATTAATTCTTACCAAAATATTACTTCACACTCAATGTACAATTAAAATCAACAATATAAGTACATTGCTAATCATTGCTAAAAAAAAAAAAAAAAAAAACATACAGAATAGTTAGAATTAGGCTCTCCAGTGGGGAATACCCCTGAAACACTATCATATCTACAAATTCTCCAGTAATAATACAACTTTGTGAATTGGCCCAGTTAGATGGAAAAGGACTCTGGAATGTTTCCCATCTTTATCCAACTTAATAATACCCAATTGTAACTTTATGCACTAAACTATCCGTAGATGGAAATAATTCTACAACACGAGTTAATGGCCAATAATCTCAAGGAGAATTATCTTCCTTAATAATGATACTATCATAATCTCCTCTTACATCGATTGACGCAAAGGGCCTTGGTAAGATTTCGCCAGTCATCTCTATCTTGAGCTTTTAAATCAATACTCCTCAATTCATCATCTCCTACTTCACGTTTCTTAGTCCTCAGCCATATAAGCCTGGGTCTTCCAACTCTTCTAGTGCCTTGTGGAACCCAGTTGAAAGTTTGTGAACTAATCTCTCTTGGGAAGTGCGAAGAGCATGCCACAACCAATATCATTTACCACTCACCATGACCTCATCCACATATGGCACTTGGGTAATCTCTCTTATAGTTTCGTTTCTAATTCTGTTCTGTCATTTAACTACCAAAATTCTTAGGAGAGCTTTATTCTTAAATCTACAAAATCTGTTGGATATTATTTCATTGTCATACCACAACTTATGTCCATACAGTAACACCAACTTCACTAAACTGACATATAGCCTGATTTTTATAGGTAATCTCAGGCGATTTGATTTCCAAATTTTACTTAACCTAGTCATTGCCTGATTTAGTTTTTTCAAACTTTCATTAAACTCAAATTTTAGAGACCCTGTATTAGATATCATATTTCCTAAATATTTCGATGATTCCACCTCATTAATCATTTCTCCTTCCAAGGATAGTTTATCTTCCATTGCATATTCCGTTCTCATCATCCCTGTCTTTCTTATATTTATCTTGAGCCCAGCCTCATGTGATATTTCATGAATTCTATTAAGCAAACTTTGCAGGTCCTGCGGTGTTTGCTAATAAGGTTACCGTCATCAGCAAACTATAGGTCAACTAATTTCCTGTTACCAATTCAGTCCAATCCTTTTCCACTATCCCCAACTGTTTTATGTATTACGTAATCCATGAGGAGGATAAACAACATAGGTGACAACACATTCCCTTGGAATACTCTAGTGTTCACTGGAAATTTCGTTTGATAGGACTCCACTAACATCAACTTTGCACTTGCTATGCTCATGAACACAATCAAATTTACATATTCAAGAGGAACTCCATAATAACACAGGACTCTCCAGAAAATTGGCCGGTGCACACTATCAAAGTCTTTTCATAGTTCACAAATGACATCAAGAGTAGATTTCTATATTCTACATATTGCTGTACCACATGTCTTAAAATGAAAATTTCGTCAGTAGAATTTTTACCTTTTCTCAACCCTGTTTGTTCATCGTTCAGCTTTTCATCAATCCTTCTCTCTAGTCCCTCTAGCATGAGCATACTACAGTATACCTGTATATTTTCATGACAACTGACGTAAGTGTGATATCTCTGTAATTATTGTAATCAGTCAGATCTTCTATTTTTTGCCATTTTCACCAATATTCCTAGCTCCCATTCATCAGGTTTTGCCTCTTCACGCCACAATCTGCAAAATAATCTTGAAAGTATTCTGAGAATCACTTCATTTGCGGCCAATATCCTCTCAGCAGTTATTCCATCGAATCCAGGGGCTTTCCATCTCTAGTATTTTGATGATAGCTTCGACTTCAAACACACTGAATTCATTCATGGCCATATCAAGATCTGCCTCAGCTTCAGGTATATCAGTCAAATTATTCCCTTCATATCATTTATCAATGACTTCACTAAAGTGTTTTATCCAACGTTACCTTTCCTCATCTTCTGTTGTTGTAAGATCTCCTTTTTTGCCCCAGTAGAGATTTCATGGATAATTTTATGATTAATTCTTACACCATAGCAACTACCTGGATTCATAGCTTTGTCAGCCTCATCTGCTTTCCTGTCTGAATATTCTCTCCAGTCATTCCTGGCTCTTCTTTTGACCTCACTATCAATGCTGGAATAGTTAGCATGCTCTACTTTGTAATTTTCATTCCTTCCTCGAAAACTTTCTACAATCAATTTCTGTCTTTGTCTCCTTTTCATTGTATGCCAAGTATCTTTTGATATCCATAGTTATCTCCTTATAACTGCATGTCCAAAAACTTCACTACCAATTCACTGATATATGTTCTTAATATCACACCATTCCTCATCAATTGTCTACTTTTCGTATCTTAAAGTCTCTAAGACTGTAAATCGATTATTACCTTCAATTGCAAAGGTTTCTCTGTGCTCATCTTCTAGAAGCTTAGGTGTATCAAACCTAGGTATTCTATTTACATTTCTATTGAGTGCGTTCAGTTTTAATTTTAATGTAGCAATGATGAGCTGGTGATCACTACAAATATCTGTACCTCTTTATCTTCTTACATTTCTCAGAGTTCTCCTTCTCTCTTTATTAATGACTATGTGATCTATTTGATTTTTGTAATTGGCACATGGTGAAGTCCATATATATTTGTGGATGGCTTACGCTGGAAAAAGAGTACCTCCAATAACGAGATAGTTTTTTGAACAAAAACTTATAAAATGTGCACCATTTTCATTTGAAACTTCGGAAGAGCCTCAACACCCATCACAGTCTCTATACCTTGATTATTCCTTCCAACTCTAGCATTAAAGCCACCAATCACAATTTTCATATCTCTCTGTGGGGTCTCATCTATTATACGCTGTAGTTCTTTCTTCAGGAAATCATTTGTTGGTGCATAGCAAACTATAATACTTATATTGCACTGGTTTGATTTAAACTTTGCAAGTATCAGTCTACTATTTATAGCTCTCCATTCCGTTAATACCTCTTCTGCTATTGGTGTCCTCATCATTCCTACCTCTTCTCTTCCAACTTCATCTGTTTTCCTGAGTAGATATATACATTGCCTTAGTCTAAGATTTCTTTACCAATCCCCTTATAACGTGTTTCACTTAGTCCAAGATATCCAAAATATGTTTCAGAAACTCATTCTCCATTTGCTGTAACTTCCCAATCTGATTCATGGTTCTAACATTCCAATTGCCGAATTTAATTTTTTTAGTATTTATAAACCGGGAGATTCTTAGCACCCCGCTACACCCAGGACTGGAGGTCATTCTGTCATTTTCGCTTTCCATAGGCTGACTAAATCCATAGAGGATCCATTGGATAAATTCATCAAAGGATAGCTAGTTAAATGTGATGCCCAGTGACTATCTAATTCAGGCAAGTGACCCGTGTCGGTCCCTACTAATTCCAGTTAGATCATCCGCCAGGCATCAGGAGTAAAAGCCGAAAATGCATCTTGTCTATTACCTTAAACCCAATGCATCACCCCGCTGTCAGTGACTTCATTGAGATTTAGGTGGGCATTTCCTCCACACCTAAAGTTCTCGTTACTGCACCAAGTTGCTCATCTGCTCATACAACCTTTGGCAAAAATGGATTGCTAAGATATACTGCCTAGCACATTATCACTTGCAGATAAATTTCGACGTTCCGTATGCCATTTTTGACGCTTTTGTTATAGATTTAGTACTCTTGAAACGAGCCCAAAACACGTGTGTGAATTATCATATCCTTCACCATCTCTTACGTATGTCCATGTCATTATAACAAAATTCTACGTTAGGCAAAACAACTTTTGCCTTAATTGTGAGAAGGTGATTTGGAGTTAGAGGAGGCAAAGTTGGATCGTTAAAATCCCACCATTGCTGGTGCATTTAAAGTCTTTAACCATTTTTCATTATTATCCATAAGCCCTGAACAACGCACTCCATTAACTTATTTCACTTATCTTTCAAGGTAACCTTCGATCCTTCCTCTACAATAAAAAACCTTGGAAAATACACGCTTCATTATTTTATGATTTTAAGGATTAACTTACCTTTACTAGCGCTTATAAAACAAACCATTGCAACATTCAGATTAATCCAAAGGACAATTGATTGCACAAGTCCGTCCACTTTTTCCTTATTTGAGGGAGAGAGAGAGAGAGAGAGAGAGAGAGAGAGAGAGAGAGAGAGAGAGAGAGAGAGAGAGAGATTCACCAATTGAGGAGAAAAGGCTACTGAAATACATTCGTTAAGATGAGGAATTTCATGACTTCTTTTGGTTTCTTCGTACCTATCCAAAAGATGACAGGAGGAACCTTAGGCTTATTATAATAAATATGTTGTGGCGGGAGGTCGCAAGAACAACCCCCACACCCTTGATCACACTAACTGACAAATGTCTCCTCTGCACAAACTTTCCCCTTACGTTATCAACTGGACTCTTGGACAGAAGGGAAATGAAAACAAAGCATAACCTTAACACTATATTTCTTGAAACTAAACAACTAAAAAAAAAATCACACTTATCACTAATCATACACTTAATAGATATTAACCATAAAACCCTTCAATTAAATCAACAAAAAAACCCTAATAAAACTTGAAATTAACCGCAACCCAAACAACTAAACACAAAACACACAAACACACACACACACACACACACACACACACACACACACATATATATATATATATATATATATATATATATATATATATATATATATATATATATATATATATGTATATAGCGAGTTCACTAACACTTTCGCAAGATAAAAATACACTTTAATAATCTTTCACTTAGCCAACTGTCCTTATTGGCAAAACTCCACTATATGATAATCAGGAGTCTCTTAATTTGCCATAACGGCCTTAACTCCTTGGGTTGTGGAAATTCTTTCCACGCTTTATTTTAGTCACCCCGTTATTCCATTTTTTATTTTTTGTTTGTTATTCTCTGGGTTTTACGCATCTCTTTTTTCTTTTGTTTCCTTTGTAACCGTCATTATTATACCCTTAAATATTCATTGCTGCTAACATGTCCATCATTCCCCTGTAATGCTTTACCTTTCCTCACCTCATTCCTCTGTAGCTCACAGTACATTGCTCTGACGATGCAACCAACCGTCGAGAATTTTTAAAGAATAACACTTGGTTGCGTTCTGTTCCAAATGCTCTTGAAGCTTTGGATGTTTAACCACAATTGGTTTGTATTTAAGTAACTCTTTAATTTACGTAACTCATTGATCTTAGCTTATTGCTATTTACATCTCAGTACCTATTTATGAGTCTGTTTAGCTAGGATTGTTTCCTGTGTTATTGAACATCACTAAACGCCACTTAATTTTTTTGTATGCATATTAATTTTTATAAACCAGACAGTAGGATTTCTTTATAATTACTTTCCCCTGGAGTTTCAAGAATGATCGTTGTATTCATAAAAAGCACCCTTCAGCAAACCACGTACTTATGGAAATTTGAAGAAGAAGCACCCTTCAGCAAACCACGTACTCATGGAAATTTGAAGATGAAGACTCGACCGGCTCAAACCAGCTCAGCGGCGGGAGGCAGATGCGTGTGAGCACCCCACTTAAAAACCAGGAAGCGTGGAAGGCGGACGTACGCATAGCCTCTTCATCTGAGACGTCGTTTTGACATAGGCGTCGGTTCAACTACCTGTTGGTCAACCATTTACTAACCAACAGTATGCCTTACTTTGTGCCATTATTTAGAAGATAAACTTACGAAGACAAAACATGTCAGTGCAGAACTGAAGATGCACAGTGTTCTTAACAATTTACAAGATGCCTCCACTACGTCTACAATCAACCCTCAAGAGCGTGAGTACTAATTAACGGTGCTCAACCTTGGCCAAGGAACTGTCCCCACTTTTTTTTCTAGCCTTTATTTGACAATGTGCACATTTAGCTAGGAAGTCATGTTCAAACTGTCTGGTTTAATCATTCGGGGCGTGTCCATTAACATAAGTTGTGTTCCCGTTCCCCTCTATCAAGTTTGAAATTTTATTGCCCGAGAGGAATGTGTTCAAAGTAGTGAGTAGAACTTTTGGTATTATTTCAGTCACCATTTTTACTTTCATTAGTTGATTAGTCATTTGATTATTGATTTACGATTTAATTGATTTGACCATTTTCTTGGCATTTTTCATTTTTCATATGCCATGCGGTCTTTATTCAAATTTCAATTAGGTAGTTTTGCTTTTTTTTCCTGTGTCAGTTAGGTGAAAATTCCTGTTGTTCTTTATGGAAATAAACACCATTTTTAGGTTAAAATTATTAACTGTTTTTAACTTGACCTTTACATTTTGAAATGACTAAATGAGTTATCACATGAGGTGAGATATGACTTAAGGGTAAGTTTATATTTTCGTCAATCTAAAGCTATCGGTGTCAATCCTTTATTGTAATGTTCTACGGTATTACCTCCCGGTGGTCCTTAGGACGTTTTGACTTTTACAGTACTGCTCCCCCCAACTCTTTGTGAAACTGTCGTTAACGTAAGTGATTCAGTCCAACCACAGTTGATTGGGATTTACTATTCTGCGCCCTGGAGTAGCGTCTGAACATCAAGGTGATATCGGTGCCGACAGTCCCGGTATAGAATAGTCTTTGGACTTAAACGTGTGTAGGGAAAGCAAACCGTCTTCTTTGCGGTTCTCTAGTTTGTCAAGTGTGAGAGTGTTGGCACTCTATCCTTCAGGCTCAGGTCCGGAAATCAGAAACGGGGAGGCCTTTCCCGGAATTATTTCCCACACTTAAATAAATAACACTGGTCCTTCGAACCGGATCTGACACCATTGATTTGTGGAATAATGAAATTTTAAACATTATAAATTCATTTGTAGCGTTTTCGCTATATAAACATCACCCGCTTAAGCCGTACCTCAAAACCTCACACACTAGCCAATTTTTAGAATGATTAAGCCCAGACTTTGATAGGTAACGAGATGTACAGTGTTTTAGGACGTAATTTATGGTAACCTTTGACGAATAAAGGCACCTGTGTAACCAAGCATTTTAGCCAGAAAGTTCTACCCTGAAGGAGAACTCAGGATTTATTTTATTTGTTCGGATCATCGGTATATGTTGCACGTTTTTCGTATGTACTGTGAGCTTTAGAGCTACTATTTTGATCTGTTCATTTTTTCCTCTTAACTATTAATTTGTTTTCATGCTTTGGTTTACTGTTCCCCGTTATAGGTAGGCTACCTTTATCCTGGTCCTTTGTACCCCTCTCGGTGACCATTTGTCTGTAACATTCTCTGTGCCATGTGTTATTTAAATTTGACTTTGTTTGTCTGCATAATTTGTTTTTTGCGGACCTTCTGTACCATTGTACACGTGGTCATCCCAAGATGGCAGCCAAAGACAGTCACATTAAACTCCCACACCAGGCTGTGGAGATGCCGGCTTCTTTAGACCTTAATGCTCGTCTTGAAGAACAAACGCAGGGGTACAGATTCATTTACACAGAGGCAAACATAACTCTGAAAGCTGTTTCCTCAATATATTTTGCCTGTGCAACCCCTGAGGGTTTAGAGCACTGTAAAAACAAAGTAAGTAGAGTTCTTGCGGAACTTAGGGACTTTAAAACTTTGTGGAAACCTCATAGGAACAACCCCACTGTCCTGTCTAGTTATACCGATCTTGTCAGTTTGTTAACTGACACAGAAACGATGCACCTTCAACTTGTAACACAGGGAAAAATCAACCCTTCAAATCCCCCTCAAGCGCCTAACGCTAACCCTCAGTTTGTATGCATCTCAGTCGCTGCAGATCCTGATCCCACTCCCTTTGATGGTCGTAGAGATTGTTGGGCCGGCTGGTGGAGTTTGTTTCACCAGACGGTACATGAAAATTCCATGTACTCTCCCACAGAAAAATACAAGATTTTGTTGCGTACCCTTGAGGGACCGGCACCTAAACTTCTCGGTAACCAAGTGTGGACAGAGGGTCTGTATGAAAGATCGATAGACGGTCTTAAGCGAGAGCATGAGTCCCCCATTCTGACTAGACACCCCGTGATAAATAAATTTTATAAAGCATCCTCCCCTAATGATGATAGCACTGATCTCCGTCGTTTCCTTATGGAATGGGACAACACGGAAACTGAATATGTACAACTAACTGGGTCGTCTTTACCAGAGGTAATGTTAGAGCATGTTTTCACTAGTAAGCTCAGACCCTTCCACCTAGGTATAGTTTACCGATATTACAATCGTGAGGAAGTAACCTTGGCCGAAATGAAAAGGGCCCTGTATGCTCATACTCGCACGAAGGAAATGATTAAGCTCATGACCAGCCCTGACGTCAGCCCCAAACCTAATACCTGTGATAAACTCGCGCGAGCTAACCGTTACGGAAACTCACGCTCTTCCGGTGAATCACTTAACCAGCCTAGACATCCTTCCTCCAACGTGAACAATCATATACCTAAACTTAAAGTTAATAACGGGCCTGTCCGGTCCGTGGATCTACAAACGACTCCTAGTCGATCAAATGGATGGCCTATCGCTAGCCCCAGTAACGAGACTGCTAGAGGTAAATGTATTTTTTGTGGCAATAGTGACCACGTGCAATCCAAATGTCCCCATTTCCCTGATTCAAGAAGTAGGACAAAATGTTTTTCCACTCAACACTTTGCCAGCAATTGCAATGCAAACATTGCTTGCCTGAACTGTCAGCAGGCTCATAAATTGCCTGAATGCCCAAATATCCTTGCAGTATCCAACCAGTTCATCCAACCCATTAGTGGGTTTGCTAACAACACCCCTAACTCCCAACCACTTAGACCTCCCATTAATAACCCCCAGCCCTCCCCCGGCCCCTTGGGCCCTACCCCCGCCCCTGGGGCCCTCCCCCCACCCCTGCGGCCCTCCCCATGCCCCTGGGGCCCTCCCCCCCTAACATGCAACCCCTTATCCCTCCCAGTATCAATAACCCTGTGGTAAACCTCAATCACATTGCTTGTACCCGCAACAACACCGCGAGTGTTGAGCCTAATGACCTCACCCCAGTTGCATTACCGACTTTCACTGCCGAATTAGTCTCTGGTAAATTTAAACACTCCACAAGAGTTTTTCTAGATTGTGGGGCACAACGTACTTTAGTGCACCCAAATGTTGTTGAATCATTAAATCTTAAACCTGTTGGACAGATGGTGTTCCAGCTTAACTCATTTAATTGTACCGAACCCCCTAAGAGTTCTGATCTAGTACAATTTAATATGAAAATCGGCAGACGGAGACATAAGATTGTGGCTATTGTTAGTGCCAATGTAGGTAAAGGCATCAATACGCCAGGTTACACCCGTACTGTCCGTATGCTAGAAGCTAATGGAATTCGTCTCGCGGATCAACATCCCGATGATAAGGCTACCGGTATTGAGATCATTCTTGGTGCCCATTATCTTCCACGGCTCCTCAAGTATACCCATAATATCCTAGGTGTAAACCTGTTTAGCACTCCCTCCTGTTACGTGGTATGGGGAGAGTTGCGTGATTGGTCACGTCCTGACGTGGACCCAAGAGATGTCAGCGCAGTCAAAATTACCATTAACCCAATTGATGTTGACTCGCTTATGACTATAAACCCGCCTCTTGAAAACCTTTGGAAACTTGACACCATTGGTATCACTAAAGAACCCTTCAGCCATCTTGAAGAGAAAGCAGTTGATCTCTTCAAGAGAACTACACAATACAAAACCGGAAAGTATGTTGTTCAGCTACCTTTCAAGAGTGATAAGCGTCACGCTTCAAATTATGCTAGAGCCTTTGCCCAACTCATGTCAGTCAAAAAATCAAAGAACCCCCAATTGGTTACTGATTACCGTAAGATTCTGGATGAGTATCTTGAAGAAAACTTTATCGAGCCTGTCCCCTTAGGCACCCCTGTTGATGGAAAAGTAAATTATTTACCGCATCATCCCGTAGTTAAGAATTCAGCCACCACCCCTATACGTATTGTCTTCAACGCTTCATCCAGGTTGAACTCAAATTCACTTTCTCTGAACGATTCTCTGTACACAGGACCCAATCTTGCATCAAAGATTCAATCGATGATTTTAATGTTCCGCGAGAAGCCCTTTGGTTTAAATGCAGATATTTCCAAGGCATTCCTTCGCATAGAGATTGTCCCAGAACAGAGAGACTTCTGTCGCTTCCTTTTCTTTGAAGATCCAGAAATGACAAGGATTGTCGCATATCGATTTAAAGTCGATCTGTTTGGCGCCACCTCGAGCCCCTACTTGCTTAACCAAACTATCCAACATCATTTGGACAGTCAGTCCAGTAGATTGGCATCGACACTCAAAACCAGTTTCTATATTGATAACTTTCAACGCTGTTATGTCGACCCTAAAGACATTCTGAGTGAGAGGCCCCTCATTGAGGCACTTATGTTAAAGGCCAACATGCCGTTAGCCAAATGGACGACTAATGCCCCTCTTAACGGCGATTTCACAGAAAGAGGCATTCATGATTACCTCGGTTTTGAATGAGATACTGTTAATGATACCTTGAATGTTAAATTACCCCCTGAATTAGAGATAAGTCATTCCCACATCAACACTAAAAGAAAGGTCGTGTCTTTGTTCTCTCCCATTTATGACCCTATTGGTCTTATTTCTCCTGTTACAATTATAGGCAAACTCTTCATTCAAAAACTGTGGATGACTGACAAGGGCTGGGATACCCCTATTAACCCTGAGCAAGTTCAAGAACTGAGTGATATCATCAAAAGTTACAAAGGTCTTGAACAAATTAAAGTCCCTCGTAATGCGCATGATGGCAGTCAACCAGCATTGCACATTTTTGCCGATGCTTCCAAGCTCGCTTTCGGAGTAGCTGCTTATATAGTCACCCAGGAAGGTAATTCTTGCCTCTTTATGGCTAAAGCCCGAGTCACCCCTAAACGCATGTTGGAAATGGATGAAAGTTTAACCATTCCCAAACTTGAGTTAACTGCGCTTTTACTGGGCTGTTGTTTAGCCAAACACTTGTCAGAACTGCGCCCTGGCATATACGCTTCGGTCACTGTTTGGTCCAACGCTTCAACTGCCCTCCAGTGGGTCCATAATTCTAAAAGTAACTCCCCTTACGTCCTTAACCGTGTGGAGGAGATAATCAACATTAAATTAACTTGTAATCTTAACCTGAAGCATGTCCCCACTAATAGCAATCCTGTGGACCTGGCATCGCGTGGTGTCACTGTCAGGCATATTCTTAAGAATAAATTTTGGCTACAAGGCCCTCCTTGGCTCAGTAACCCTTCAGAGTACCCCGATCAAAGCAGGTTCTCTATCAACCCGGAGATATGTGCATGCCCTATTTGGCTCGATCCCCCGGGAGTACGACTGTTTGATCATTACAGCTCCCTTGACGACGCGATCAAGTGTTACACTGCACTCCTTCGTTTAATTCCCCAATGGATACAACCCTTGTTACAACGTTACCGTAATCTAACCAATAAATTCAACCTTCCACCCTTAACAGTCATGTTGAAATGTTCTCAGGCCCAAAGTTATCCTAACATTCTGAAGCAGGTGCAAGGTGAAGACGTTTGTCTCAATTAGGACGAATGAGCTTTCATCGGCCAACGTAAACCTTACCTGGATAACCAAGGTCTTCTCAAAGCTAGTTCCCGTCTCAGTAATGCCCCCGTGGAATTAGATTATGTAGATCCCATTTTGCTGGAACATCATTTTGCCCTTTGGGCACTTATCGTCAGACTTTGGCATGAACATTTGCTGCCCTGTAATACTTCAACACTCCTTGTTGAATTGCGTAAACAATTTTGGGTTCCCCAAATGCGGCAGCAAATCAAGAAAATTTTGCGCCGTTGCATCCATTGCTGGAAGGTGCAAGCGGCCCCGTACCCAATGCCTCTATTAGCCCAGTATCATCCCAATCGCCTCATCTCAAGAGTGCCCTTTCGAGTAACTGGCTTACATTTCACTGGAGCTTTTAAGGTATACAATTCACATGTAGATTTTGTTTACATCTTGCTTTTCACCTGCGCAGCAACCAGAGCTGTAGCTCTAGAAGTCACAACTTCGTTAACGGTCATCGAATTTGTGCAAGCAGTGCGCAGATTTGCCGCTCAATTTGGTATGCCACACTGTATCGTCTCTGATAATGCTTCCACTTTCCAAGCTGGTCAAACTCTTCCAACTGAACTTATGCATTACCCTGTAATTGATGGTTTTAAATCTTCCCATAACCTGACCTAGAAATTCATCACTCCCCATGCTCCTTGGCAGGGAGGTTTTTATGAAAGGCTAATAGGCTTCACCAAACTTAATTTAAGGAAAGCCATGTATCACTTGTATCCTACCTATAATGAATTTGTCACTTTGGTACAAGAAGCCAAATGCGTCATCAACGATAGACCTTTAGTTTACTTGGATGTCAACGACGTTACTGATACCCCCTTGACTCCAAGTCATCTGCTTTACGGTCGAACCCTCTCACTTGCTCCTCAGGTCCTTATGACCGACCTCAATGACCCCACATATAGGGAAGGGAATAGCCTCCCACCTAGTTATCAGAAACTCACGAACATGTTGCAAGTGTTTTTAAAACGATGGACCCAGGATTATGTCAATTCCCTTTGTGAACGTCACATAAAAAATAATCGTATCCACCCTGTGCCTACTAAAATTGGAGATTTATGTTTGTTAATTTTGGATGAAGTAAATCGGGAAGATTATCCCATGGCCCGTATTCTTGAAACCTACCCCGGTCAAGATGGTCATATTAGATCTGTGAAGGTGCGCACCCCTCATGGAATATATGTGCGTCCCATTAACCGTTTTATCCCATTAGAGATAAATATCGCAGGTCCTTATATCACTGAACTGGAGCAAGGTGGTCCTGGTTCGCTCACTACACCCCAGTTACCAGATCCTCCCTCAGAGGACCCTCTAAATGACGATTCTTCTAATGATGTCACCCCTCTTCCCAAACCTGATCCTGTGTCCTCTCGAGGGCAACCTCGTAGGGCGGCGGCAGATAAAGCCCGTGCCTTATTCCAGAAAGTGGTGTAAATTTGAAAGGGATGGAGAATGCCCCCTTCCTTCCGTACCCTCAACCTCTTGTTAGTGGACCCCCCCTTCTCTCTCGCTCTTACTTGGCAGGGTGTGGAAATTCTTTCCAAGCTTTATTTTAGTCAACCCCGTTATTCCACTTTTTATTTTTTGTTTGTTGTTTTCAGGCTCGGGTCCGGAAATCAGAAACGGGGAGGCCTTTTCCGGAATTATTTCCCACATGGGTCACGGGTGTCAAGATCATCATCATCATCATCATACGTAATCTTGATAAACAGGCCAGGACATCAACAGTTGTGCAGTCCAAAAGAGCAGTCCCAACAAAATCAATTACAGTCCAGGTCATCAACAGTCAATTCTACAAAAAAAAAAAAAAAAAAAAAAAAAAAAAATTGCTCTCAAAGGGAGGAATTAAGACCTGAAAAATGAAAAAAAGAAAAACACTTACGAACACTCCTAACTAAACTATCACACTATAATCAAAGATAAATAATAAACTTTCTACCATTCACAATCACAAGCAAATATAAACAACTTGTACCTACTCAAAAATAACAATCCTTTCCAACGCTGGTCGAATCAAATGAATATCTAAATCCAGCGTTCACACACACAACTGCCTCACGTCGCAGTCAAACAAAAAAAGCATACGCTCCGAAACATTTACTACTGTCCTAACCTAGCTAAAAGGTAAACAAACAGTCAATTATTCCAACAGTCTTTCTCCCAACAAACAATCAATACACTAACTACTCTCTCTCTCTCTCTCTCTCTCTCTCTCTCTCTCTCTCTCTCTCTCTCTCTCTCTCTCTCTCTCTCTCTCTCTCGATTTGGCAAACAACAAATAAATAAAATAAAACAAAAGTTAATCCTCCACAATGTAATTGAAATAAATAGATATACTGAATTCAGCATTAAAGTTTACGTAAGTGAACATATGATGATATACTCCCATTTGATAATTGTTACAGAGAAAATTAGCAAAGGTGGCTTTTTCTCATAAATTAAAGCATAATATCTATATCAATGTTTGTGTCAACTCAAACACCTTATAAGAAGAGAAAATTTAATGTGCTATTCTGATAGATCTTCAACTACTTCATTTTGCGTATGATTGCAGTTCGTTTTTTTCTGCTTTTAGGATAATCCTATAAGCCTTGCAGGGATCTCGAATCCCAACGCCTTACCCAGATTGACCTGCGAGGGATTAGAGGGATTTCAGTATTAGCTGACTGCAGTTCATTTTCCTTGAAAAATGTAAAGAGAGTTATATCTCTCTCTCTCTCTCTCTCTCTCTCTCTCTCTCTCTCTCTCTCTCTCTCTCTCTCTCTCTCAGTGCATGTCAGTCTTCATCTTAATGAAATATAAGAAATTAATACCGATAGATTTTAAAAGTAAAACAAGAGCAATCAGAGATTTCTGACCTCCGCTCAATTAAAGGAGTTGTTTATGGCCCAAGATCTATCTGTGGTGGAAATTTGTCAAAATCGGTAGAGTAGTTTTTACGCAATCCTGTCCACAGACACAAAAATAAATAATTAAATTAATAAATAACCTAGAATTCCAATCTGGATCATCTCCAAAATCTAGTGGGCTTGTCCAAGACCCAAGATCTATCTGTGGTAAAAAATTTGTCAAAGTCCGTCCATTAGTTTTAGCCTAATCTTTAAGAAGGCGAAAAATGCAAATAAGGATCTAGAATCCGGATCTGGATCAAGATCAACACCAAAATTTAAGGAGGTCGTCCATGTCCAAGGTCTATCTTCGGTGAAAATTTCATGGAAATCCGTCAAGAAGTTTGGATGTTTTCTTTAAAATAACAAAACATGGAAATCTTGACCTACAGTAGAATCCGGATCCACATCCAGATTCTCTCAAAAACTTAATGGATTTGTCCATGACCTTAGATGTGTCTGTGGTGAGAATTTTGTCAAATCTGTGTAGTAGTTTTGACGTAATCCTGTCCACAGACACATGAAAAATGCAAAAACGAATCTAGAATTCGGACCTGGATCAGCTCCAAAAGTTAATTAGGTTGTCCATGTCCCAAGGCCTATCTTCGGTGAAATTTCATCAAAATCTGTCAAGTAGTTTTGACATAATCCTGTCCACAGACATATGAAAAATGCAAAATCCGGATCTAGAATCCGGATCCGGGTCAAGATCAGCTCTAAAATTTAATGAGGTCGTCCATGTCCTAAGGTCAATTTTCTTTTAAAACTTCATCAAAATCCGTCGAGTAGTTATGACATAATCCTGTCCACAGTCATAAAAAGAGCAAATCCAGACCTAGAATCCTGATCTAGAATCCTGACTCGAGTCAAGATTAGCTCAAAAATTTAATGAAATTATCCACATCAAGATCAGCTCCAAAATTTGATGAGTTCGTCCATGTCCAAAGTTCTATCTTCGGTGAAAATTTCATTTAAATCCGTTGAGTAGTTATGACATAATCCTGTCCACAAACAAACAAAAAATGCAAATCTGGATCAAGATCAGCTCCAAGATTTAGTGAGGTCGTCCATGTCGTAATGTCTATTTTCGGTGAAAATTTCATCAAAATCCATAGAGTAAATTTGACGTAATCCTGTCCACAGACACACGAAAAATGCAAATCTGGATATAAAATCCAGATCCGGATCAAAATGAGCTTCAAGATTTAATGAGGTAGTCCATGCTCTAAGGTCTATCTTCAGTGAAAATTTTATCAAAATCTGTAGAGTAGTTTTGACGTAATACTGTCCACAGACACATGAAAGATTAAAATTTAGATCTAAAATCCAAATCCGCATCAGGATCAGTTTCAAAATTTAATGAGGTAGTCAATGTCCTAAGTTCTATCTTCGGTGAAAATTTCATCAAAATCCGTCATGTAGTTTCGACGTAATCATGTCCACAGACACACGAAAAAGACAAATCTGGATCTAAAATCCGGATACAGATCAAGATCATCTCCTAAAACTTAACGAGGTCATCCATGACCAATGGTCTATCTTTGGTGAAAATTTCATCAAAATCCGTCAAGTAGTTTTAACGTAATCCTATCCACAGACACATAAAAAATGCAAATCTGGATATAAAATCCAGATCCGGATTAAGATCAGATCCAAAATTTATTAAAGTCGTCCATGTCCTAAGGTCTATCTTCACTGAAAATTTCATCAAAATCTGTCAAGTAGTTTTGACGTAATAGTGTCCACAGACACACGAAAAATGCAAATGTGGATCTTAAATCTGGATTTGGATCAAGATCAGCACCAAAAGTTAATGAAGTCGTCGATGTTCTAAAGTCTATCACCGGTGAAAATTTCATCAAAATCCGTCAAGTATATCCTGTCCACAGCCACACAAGAAAAGGCAAATCTGGATCTAAAATCCAGATTCGGATCAAGATCCGCAGCAAACTTTAATGGGTAGTCCATGTCCTAATGT
>NC_090727.1:198474161-198479161 GCF_036898095.1 Palaemon carinicauda
TCGAGCTTCAAGTTGAGGAGGCTGCGGCCGAATTTCTCAGTAGCCCTGATTGGGAAGACAATATTTTTGATTTGAAAAGAGAGGAGTTGTGGTTCTTGTCTCAGTTTTTGCATTTGGAACTGCCATCAGAAATTCGTAAGGGGCAGTTACTTAAATTAGTACTGAAAGCTGCTAAAGAGCAACAAAAGAGAGTAAATGTTTCACATACGAACAAAGATGAAGAACAGGACAAAATCACTGACGATGGAAGTCAGGAACTAGATAGAAGTAACATTCATCAGGTAAGTGAATTGAGACTCAGTATTTTGAAGGAGGAAGCAAGGATTAAAGAGTTAGAGTTAACAGCCATGTGGTTGCAAGCTGAAGAAAGAGCTAAAGAAAGGGAACACGAGATTATCTTGCAGAGAATACGTAACGGTAATAATAATAGAAATAGTAGTTCTGGGGATAATTTTAATGTAACGTCAGCGTTGATATTGGTACCTTTGTTCAATGAGGAAGATGTTCCAGAATTTTTCACTTCTTTCGAGAGGATAGCTAAAAGGTTGGTTTGGCCAAAAGACATGTGGACCACTATGATTCAGTGTCGATTGAAAGGGAAGGCTCAGCGTGTATATAACACACTTAATGAAGATCTTTGTAACGATTATGATATAGTGAAAGCCATAATTCTTAAAGCCTATGATTTAGTTCCTGAGGCCTATAGGCAGAAATTTTGCAATTTTAAGAAAGATTCAGGGATGACATTTGTGGAATTTGCGAGGCATAAGGAGCAGTTTTGTGAGGACTGGTTGAAGTCAAAAGATATTGATAATTTTTCTAAATTAAAAGAATTAATTTTGGTAGAGGAATTTAAAAGGAATGTGGTTAGAGAGTTAAAAATACATTTGGACGAGTTGAAACTGGACTCCCTGCAGGAGATCGCTATTGCGTCGGACGAGTATTCCCTCGCCCACAAGCAGGAAAAGGTAACTAGGGAAGTATCTGTAAACAATAAGAAATTTTTCAGTGGTGGTTGGAGAAGGAATAACCAGAACAGACAACAAGAGTCGGAGAAACCCGATTTTGACAGAAATAAGAATAATAGGAATAGTGATAATGATAATTAAACTAGTAGTAATTTAAATAATGGTAATTCTCGCAGTTATGTTAATACTAGTAGGAATGTAGGGAACAGTAAGGCTTCGGGATCAGGAATAGTCTGTTTTTGGTGTAGCAGAAGAGGTCATGTCGAGTCTCAGTGTTTCTCGAGAAAGAAATATTTCGAAAGAAACCCGAAACCTGTTAACGTTGTAACAGCAGCTGAACCGCCAAAGGAAGACGAATCTAGATGACTTAGATTTCGTAAGTACATAACTGACGGATCTATTTTCACGGATACGACTAAACGGATTGGGACAAACGTTAAAGTATTGAGAGATACTGGGGCCGCTCAGTCATTAATTTTACGAGGGTCTGTCCCGGATGGATATGTATATAAGTATGATGAGTATGTCGGATTGGGTGGTTTCCCGAACACAGTGAATTCATACCCATTAGAAATTTTTTTTCTTGATAGTAATTATTTTTCAGGTGAGGTAAAGTTGGCTGTTGTTGATAGTTTGCCAATTCCCAATATAGATGTAATTTTTGCTAACGATTTATCCATTACGGATGAATCTTGTATTTTTCCAATTCTGTCTGTGGTCGAAGTAGGGGACAACCACTGTCCTATAAATGATATTTTAAAACCTATCTCTGTGATAACGAGGTCAAAGGCAAAAGAGGTTGACCTGGCCGAGGTCGAGTTGGATTTGGATGTGATTGATGGACATAAGACTGACTTTGTGACAAATGGTGTACTTAATTTTCGAGACGTGGTGTGGGATTCCAAGGCTTTTAGGAAAGCCCAGACTGTTGAATTTAATGAAGCAATTAGTAGTGATATTAGTGATTTATCTAAGCCAGTATTCTGTAAAGAGAAAGGGTTGCTTTACAGGGTTAGTAGGTCAGCTGTTGCACCTGCTGACCAGGTAGAAGTTTCTCGTCAGTTGGTAGTTCCTGATGAGTATAGGAACAAAATTTTGTTTTTGGCTCATGAAAATAATCTTGCTGGGCATTTTGGGGTCAGAAAAACTTTTCAGAAGGTCGCACAACATTTTTATTGGCCCCGAATGCGCAGAGATATAAAGCAATATGTACTTTCTTGCAAAGTGTGTCAGTTGGTGGGGAAGCCCAACCAAAAGGTACGTAAAGCCCCAATCATTCCCATACCTTCAGTTGGGGAGCCTTTTGGGGAGGTGGTGATCGATGTCGTTGGTCCTCTCCCGCGGACGCGCGGTGGTAATGAATATTTATTAACAATTGTGGATCGGATGTCTCGCTTCCCGGAGGCTATTCCCATGAGGAGTATTCGGAGTGAAAAGATCGTTGATAATTTAATTGGCTTCTTTACTAAGTTTGGTATACCTCGCACTTTGCAATCTGATTGTGCTACTAATTTCACAAGCAAGTATTTTAAGAATAAAATGTCTGAATTAGGGGTAAAACACATTACCTCTTCCCCATATCACCCTGAGAGTCAGGGCCAGGTGGAACGGTTCCACCAGACCCTAAAGTCTATTTTGAGAAAGTTTTGCATGGAGTCAGGAAGAGAGTGGGATAAGGAGGTCCCGTATGCCTTATTTGCTATTCGTTCCGTTCCTAATGAGGCTTTGGGATACTCTCCTTTCGAGCTTATTTTCGGGCATTGTATGCATGGGCCCTTGGAAGTTATACGTGAACATTTGGAGGGGGAGACTCCTGAGATAAACATTCTTGATTATTTGTCAGGACTTCAAGAAAAATTAAGAAAGGCTTGGGAGTTTGCTAAAGAGAATTTAGCTGAAAGCCAGGAGGTGATGAAAAACAAATACGATGTTGGGACTCAAAAAAGGGTGTTTAAACCTGGTGATAGTGTTTTAGTTTTATTGCCCTTGCCAGGAAATCCTCTGAGGGCGCAGTTTTCAGGGCCTTGGAAGGTTCTAAAGAAATATAATGATGTGAATTATTTGATAGAGACCCCAGGTAAAAGGAGAAAAACTCGAGTATGTCATATTAATATGCTTAAACCTTATGTAAGTAGAGATGTAGAATTAGTTGAAAATGTAGACGTGGATCCCGTCACCTTAGTCAATGTAGAAGTAGACACAGAAGTAGATACGGTAGAATCAGTAGTTAATAATAAATTATCTGTTACACCTGATGCATTGAACAGCAATTCTGAAATATTGAATAATTTACAAATTAAATTTCAGCATTTGGATCACGACAGGTCTGTATCATTAATTACCCTGATTAATGAATACCGAGATATTTTTCAAGACACTCCAGGTAGGACTACGGTTCTAGAACATGATGTGGATGTGGGGGATTCTAAACCTATTAAACAATGCCCCTACCGACTTAACCCAGTAAAGAGAGATATTGTGAGAGAGGAGGTGCAATATATGTTAGATAATGATTTAATTGTACCCAGCAGTAGTCCGTGGAGTTCGCCTGTGGTATTAGTTAAAAAAGAAGGCGGACAACACCGTCTATGCTTCGATTATAGAAAGATAAATGTTGTAACCAGAACAGATTCCTTTCCTCTACCCAGGGTGGAAGACTGTATTGATCGTGTTGGGTCTGCCAAATTTTTGACAAAATTAGATCTTTTAAAAGGCTATTGGCAGGTCGGTCTTTCACCCCGGGCAAGACAGATTTCAGCCTTTGTGACAGGTGACGGCCTTTTCGAATGCAAGGTAATGCCATTCGGAATGAAAAATGCGGCTGCTACCTTCCAAAGGTTGATGAATTACATAACACAGAATTTGGAGGGTTGCGTTGTCTACATAGATGACCTTATCATTTATAGTGATGATTGGAAGACTCATCTTAAAAGATTGAGAGCTTTGTTTCAGGTTTTGCGGAAGGCTGGCCTCGTGGTAAATCTGAAAAAGAGCGATTTCGCTCAGGCAAAAGTAATTTACCTCGGCCATGAGGTGGGCCTGGGTAAGGTCACCCCTAAGAAGGCCAATGTGGAGGCAGTTGCAGATTTTCCCGTACCTCTTAATAAAAGGGGCGTTAGGCGTTTCCTAGGTATGGTTGGATATTATCGTAAATTTATTTGCAATTTTTCTGACATAGCTAACCCTCTTACAAACCTGTTAAAGAAAGGTGTTAAATTTAACTGGTCTGCTGATTGTCAGGGGGCTTTCGAAAGACTGAAAGCCACCTTGATTAGTTACCCATTGTTACGCTCCCCGGATTTTAAATTGCCTTTCAGGTTAGGTACCGATGCCAGCGACTTGGGACTCGGTGCTGTTCTATTACAAGAGGATGACAAGGGAACTCTACACCCTGTTGCTTACATCTCCAAGAAATTGTCGACAGCAGAAAGAAAATATTCTACAATAGAAAAGGAGGCATTGTGTCTAATAAAGGCATTGACCCATTTTGATGTTTATTTAAGTAATTCTAAGTATCCTATTGTAGTTTATACTGACCACAACCCCTTAGTCTTTATCCAACGTTTCAAAGATAAAAATATGCGAATTCTTAGGTGGAGTTTGACTCTCCAAGAGTATGATCTCGAGATACGGCATATACCAGGTAGGGATAATGTAATTCCCGACGTTTTGTCTAGGACCTTTACAATAGAATGAATTGTCTGCAATAATAATCATGCATTATTTTTTTTTCTAGGTTTCCACTAATGTATCTTACTATGTCAAGTAATTTTATTTGAATTTTTGAAAAATTTTCTTTTAGAAATTTTTTTTTCTTTGGTGGGGAGGTGTAATGGAATTAACGTATTTAATTCATTATTTCTATTTTTGCTGTGCATTTTATTTTTGCACTTTAAAGTAAATTTTTGCTTGTTTTTGTCCAGTTTTGTCCAGTTTTGTTTATATGTCTTTTGAAGGCTGGACTTGGGGATGTTTTCCTCCCCTCAAAGGGTAATTGTAGTTTTAAATTGATACGTCACCCATGTAAGTGTT
>NC_090727.1:198484161-198504161 GCF_036898095.1 Palaemon carinicauda
CTCTAGATCAGGGTGACCTATTTAACATGTACAGTATGTCATTTTTAGGGGGTGGAGCCATGTACCAACTGTGTGTCACACAATCGTACATAGTAACGACATTTCTCTTTTTTGTATATATTATCCTTTGTATCTTTGCTCTCCCCTTGCACTGACAACAACTTGCATCAACCTGTCTGCTTTTCTTTTTGTTAACTGTTAACAGAACCGGTTGCCGGTTGGACAAGAAATAGCCTGTTGTATTTTGTGACCTTCTTGCCGGGACCTGGTGTGTATATAAACTGAATGTTCTGTAATAAAGTTACTCAGTTGCTTTCATCCCGCTTTTGAGTCACAACATGCTCTTGGCTCGTCACATTTGAATTAAAATCAACCCATCTTCACCACCGTAGTTAATTGGTATGTTTGTGACTTGGCATTCGATTAATGATAAATTTTGAACATTTAGATGTGTTTTTCATAATTATTCAAATAAGCCATATACTTTTGATACATTAATGTCTGGATTCTCTCACCAACCTCGGGATCAGAGCTCCAGATGAAATAACACAAGACAATAGCTTTGATCGGCCGGGAGTCGAACCCTAGTCCAGGAAACAGTGACATACCACTTGGACATAAGGAAATAAAAAAGTCAATGACCATTCTTCTGTACTTATATCTGTCGAATTCAGCTTTTTTTGTACTTAGAATTGAAATCAACCCATCTTCAAAATCATAGCTAATTGGTATGTATGTGACTTGGCATTTGATTAATGATATATTTAGCACATTTAGACGTGTTTATCATATTCAAATAAGCCATATATTTTTTATATATTAATGTCTGGTTTCTCTTACCAACCCCGGGATCAGAGCCCCAGGTGAAATCACACAAAGACAATAGCTTCTGAACGACCTTGTGTGATTTCGCCCTGGGCTCTGATCCCAAGGTCGGTAAGAGAATAAAGACATTGATGTATCAAAAGAAATATAGCTTATTTGAATAAGCCATATAAGTCCAGAAGAATTGTCATTAACTTTTTCTTTCTCCGTGGCCAAATGGTTCGTTACTGTTCACACAAGTTTCCTGGACTAGGGTTCGACTCCTGGTTGGTTCAGAAGCTATTGTCTAGGTGTGATTTTGCCTGGGACTCTGATCCTGAGATCAATAAGAGAATCCAGACTTTAATTTATAAAAGATATATGGCTTTTTTAATATGAAAAACACATCTAAATGTGCAAAATTTATCATTAATCAAATGCCAAGTCACAAACATACCAATTAGCTATGATGGTGAAGATAGGTTGATTTTAATTCAGAGTACAAAAACCCTGAATTCGACAGGTATAAGTACAGAAGAATTGTCATTGGCTTTTTCTTTCTTCATGGCCAAGTGTTAATACAAGTATCCTGGACCAGGGTTTGACTCCTGACCAGTGAGAAGCTATTGTCTTGTATTGTTTTGCCTGGAGCTCTGATCCCGAGGTTGGTAAGAAAATCCAGACATTAATGTGTAAAAAATATATGGCTTATTTGAATAGGAAAAACACGTCCAAATGTCCGAAATTAATCATTAATCGAATGCCAAGTCACAAACATAACAATTAGCTACGATGGTGAAGATGGATTGATTTCAATTCTAAGTATAAAAAACCTGAATTCGACAGGTATGAATACAGAAGAATTGTCATTGACTTTAACTTTCCTCGTGGCCAATTGGTATGTCACTGTTCATACAAGTTTCCTGGACCAGGGTTCAATTCCCCGCCAGTCAGAAGCTATTGTCTTTGTGTGATTTTGTCTGGGATTCTGATCCCGAGGTCAGTAAGAGAATCCAGACATTAATGTATCAAAAATATATGGCTTATTTGAATATGAAAAACATGTCTAAATATGCAAAATTTATCATTAATCGAATGCCAAGTCACAAACATACCAACTAGCTATGATGGTGAAGATGGGATGATTTCAAGTCTAAGTACAAAAAACCTGAATTCGACAGGTATAAGTCCAAAAGAGTTATCATTGACTTTTTCTTTCTTCGTGGCCAAGTGGTTTGTCACTGTTCATACAAGTTTCCTGGACCAGGGTTCGACTCCCAGCCTGTCAGAAGCTATTGTCTTTGTGTGATTTTTCCTGGGGCTCTGATCCCGACTTCGGTAAGTGAATCCAGACATTAATATATAAAAAATATATGGCTTATTTGAATATATATATATATATATATATATATATATATATAATGCATATATATGATATATGTATATATATATATATATATATATATATATATATATATATATATATATATATATATATATCTTTCTATGTATATATATACATATACATATATATATATGTATATATATATATATATATATATATATATATATATATACATATATATATATGTATATATATATATATATATATACATATATATATATGTATATATATATATATATATATATATATATATATATACACACACACATATATATATATATATATATATATGTATATATAAATTTATATACATATACATATATATATATATAGAAATAAATTTCTACCTCATACTTGGGATCGAACGCTAGCCCTTTCTAATGAAAGGCCAGGTCGAAACCAACCATGCCACGAGAGGCCATAAAAGAAATCGGAACCTGACGCTACCCAGCTGTCCGAGGATTTACCTGGCGAGACATCAGTCTCTTACCAGCGAGTTTTACCTGTTTTCCCGGCCCACCACGTGACACAATTGGTAGTAATTCATTCAAATTACCCCTAATGAGTCAATATGGATAAATATCAACACAACATCGTGTTCAAATAGAAATAAATTTCTACCTCATACTTGGGATCGAACGCTAGTCCCTTCTGATGAAAGGCCAGGTCGAAACCAACCATGCCACGAGAGGCCATAAAAGAAATCAGAACCTAACGCTACCCAGCTGTCCGAGGATTTACCTGGCGAGACATCAGTCTCTTACCAGCGAGTTTTACCCGATTTCCCGGCCCACCACGTGACACAATTGGTAGTAATTCATTCAAATTACCCCTAATGAGTCAATATGGATAAATATCAACACAACATCGTGTTCAAATAGAAATAAATTTCTACCTCATACTTGGGATCGAACGCTAGCCCCTTCTAATGAAAGGCCAGGTCGAAACCAACCATGCCACGAGAGGCCATAAAAGAAATCGGAACCTGACGCTACCCAGCTGTCCGAGGATTTACCTGGCGAGACATCAGTCTCTTACCAGCGAGTTTTACCCGATTTCCCGGCCCACCACATGACACAATTGGTAGTAATTCATTCAAATTACCCCTAATGAGTCAATATGGATAAATATCAACACAACATCGTGTTCAAATAGAAATGAATTTCTTCCTCATACTTGGGATCGAACGCTAGCCCCTTCTAATGAAAGGCCAGGTCGAAACCAACCATATATATATTCAAATAAGCCATATATTTTTGATACACTAATTTCTGGATTTTCTTAACGACCTCGGGATCAGAGCCCCAGGTGAAATCACACAAAAACAAGAGCTTGTAGCCGGCCGGTGTATAGGTTTCAAGCTACCGCCCCCCCCCCCCCCCCCCGGTTACTTGAAACCGGATTCAGATTACCCGGGGGTAGTTTGAAACCAGTTTCAATCTCCCCCCCCCCCCTGTTTTCAAGTTACCCCCTCATCGGAATTGGAAATAATTTATATGACAGTGTACATATGCATCATGCATTTATTGCTGACTTCGCAGTAGTAGAATAAAAGAGTTTGTTTCCGTATTCAAGACAAAATATTGAATTATATGACACGGTAGAAGCCACAGATTCTGTCATTCAAGGTATTGTGATAACGACGAGGTAGAGAATTATTGTAGTGCGCGTGTGATTGTCGAGAACTGTTTTCTTTTATCATCTCAAGTAGATTCAATTCATGTGCTTCAGGTGCATGAGCTTTACACGGCAATAATCGTAGAGAAATCGACACAAAAATCCATAACGAGACGTGTATTTTGTCGCTATGCTCTGTCAAATTTACGAAGAATCTTGAGATGTACCAAGAGACAAAAAACCCACATTGCCATATTTCCGATGATCTGTTTCGAAAATAAAGAGAAAAGAAAGCCATTTGATGGTGATAGTGAATACAATTACTATAAATGCTAAACTTTTATTATATAAAAACTCAACTTCTAATTGCTATACTTTTAAAACATTATTCAGTCGTACTATAATGAAACGAGACACAAAATTGCCACTTTTCCGATATAGTTTCACAAGTCAGCGATGGACATTCATTAATCGGCTTTGGTCAGAAAATATCCCTTGCGGGCAGGTACTGGCAGGAACCACCTGTGACGAAAGTAGCTTGCTACTTAATCTCCACACCAAAATTATGTTATAGCGACTGTGAAAAAAAAAAGACATCCATCTGTGTTACATAAGAGAAAGGAAACTTCTGCCGAATTTAAGAAAACTAATGATTTGCAAGTGGATGCATCAGTGTTTAAGCCAATGTCTTCTCAAAGTTTTTTGAGTAGTCAGCATGGACGGCCGTTTAGTTCAATGGCTGCTCCAGTGTGGTTAGTTCATGAGTAAGACCCTAATCGTGGAGTTTTGGTTTAATGTTTACCGGACAATCTGAGCTACTCTACGTTTGTTTTAAAGAAAATTCTCGAGTTGAATATTAGTGGTCCTAGAGTAAATTTGTTGTTGAGTACAATGCTGGCTGAGGATGAACTGGTTAAGAGTTCAAAGATCGGTGGTTTATGTGTTAGAAATTCGATGGTGCCGGTTGTTTGATTTTAATAGTAGCATATACTCAGAAGATTATCCCAGCTAATTGCATTCATATACCTTCGCCAGATATGGTTAATGATTGGCCATATCATTGTATCAGAAAAAAAACTGGTATTAGTTAAAACTGATTGTGACGTATTATTGCTTATTTGCTATAATTTTGATAAGGGTTTGATTTCTCAAGAGGTTATTCCTCAATCAGCCAACGGTCCTTATGCACAGAAAAGTATTTTAGAATGGACTATTGCTGGAACCATTTCTTCCGAATTGGAATCGGATAATAGTGACAAAGGAGCTTTTCATGTTGTTCTGGTATCTGATAAACAACTCATTTATGAGCTTACGAGGCACTTTGTCCACGAGTTCCTAGGACACCTTTTCCATGATTTTCAGAGGTACCTACTCAATGAGTTACTGGGACACTTTCTACATGATTTTCAGAAACACCTAGTCCATGCGTTCCCTGGACGTTCCGTAATTTTAAAAAACACCTCATTCATGAGTTTATGAGGCACTACGTCCATGAGTTCCTGGGACACCTTTTCCATTATTATCAGAGTAACCTCGTCCATGAGTTCAGAACGCACCTCGTCCATGAGTACCTGGGACAGCTGTTCCGTGATATTCAGAGACAAATCGCCCATGAGTTTTCAGGGGGATTGCCTTGATATTGACATCCTCGGACACATTCTCCGTGATTTTCAGTGAAACCTCGTTCATGATTTTACTAGAAGAATACCTCGTCCATGACGTTCGGGAAATTTTTCTTGCTGTGAGTTTAGAGGGCTCTAAAATTTCATGAGGCACCTTGTCCATTAGTTTCTAAGAAAACTTTTCTATGATTTTCAGAGGCACCTATTCCATGAGTTTCTGGGACACTTTTTTCCGTGATCTTAAGAAACACTTCATTCATGAGTTTATCTCGTCCATGAGTTTCTGGGATACCTTTTCCATGATTCTCAGAGACACCTAGTCCATGTGTTCATGGGACACTTTTTCCATGAATTTCAGAAACATCTCATTCATGAGTTTACAAGACAGCTCGTCCATGAGTTACCTAGTACATGAGTTCCTGGGACACCTTTTTCTGTGATTTTCAGAAACACCTCATTCATGAGTTTACGAGGCACCCCTTCCATGAGTTCCTGGAACACATTTTCCATAATTCTCAGAGGCACCTAGTCCATGAGTTTCTGGGACACTTTTTTCGTGAGTTTCAGAAACACCTTACTCATGAGTTTACGAGACACCTCGTATATGAGTTTCTAGGACACCTTTTACATGATTTTCAGAGGACCCTAGTCCATGAGTTCCTAGGACTCTTTTTCCGGGATCTTTACAAACACCGCATTCACGACTTTACGATACACCTAGTCCATGAGTTCTTGGGACACCTTTTCCATGATTTTCAGAGGCTTGGTGCCTCTGAAAATCCATGAGTTAGTGGGACACTTTTTCAACGATTTTCAGAAAAACCTTATTCATGAGTTTACAAGGCAACTCGTCCATGAGTTGCTGGGATACCTTTTCCATGATTCTCAGAGGCTTCAAGTACATGAGTTCCTGGGATAATTTTTCAATGATTTTAAAAAACACCTCATTCATAAGTTTACAATGCACCTCGTTTATGAGTTTCTGGGACACCTTTTCAATGATTCTTAGAGGTACCTAGTCCATGAGATCCTTGGACTTTCCGTTATTTTCAGAAACACCTCATTCATGAGTTCCTGGAATACCTTTTCTCTGATTATCAGAGTAAACTCGCCCATGAGTCCTTATCGCAATTTGCCCATGAGTCCTTATCGCAATTTGCCCATGAGTCCTTGGGACACCTGTTCCGTGATATTCAGAGACAAATCATCCATGAGTTCTTGGGGGTGATTATCTTGTTAATGACATCCTCGGACACATTCTCCGTGATTTTCAGTGGAACCTCGTTCATGATTTTACTAGGGTAATACCTCGTCCATGACTTTCTGGAAAATGTTTCTTTCTGTGAGTTTCACAGGGCTCTAAAAGTTCGTGAGGCACCTTATCCGTGAGTTTCTAAGACACCTTTTCCATGATTTTCAGAGGCACCTAGTTCATGAGTTCCTTATATACTTTTTCTGTGATTTTCAGAAACACCTCATTAATGAGTTTACAAGGCACTTTTTCATGAGTTTCTAGGACAACTTTTCCATGATTTTTAGAGGTACCTTGTCCATGAGTTCCTTTGACACTTTTTCCGTGATTTTTGGAAACACTATTCACGAGTTTGCGAGGTACCTCGTCCATGAGTTCCTGGGATACCTTTTCCTTGATTCTCAGAGGTGCCAAGTCCTAGGATACTCTTTCCATGAATTTCAAAAATGCCTCATTCATGAGTTTACGAGACATCTCTTCTATGAGTTTCAAGGAGACCTTTTCCATGATTTTCTGAGGCACCTAGTCCATGAGTTCCTGTGACCCTTTTTTTCATGATTTTCAAAAACACCTTATTCATGAGTTTACGAGGCCATGAGTTCCTTTGACATATGTTTCATGATGCTCAGAATCCCCTAGTCCATAAGTTCCTGGGACACTATTTCCGTGATTTTCAGAAACACCTCATTAATGAGTTTACGAGGCAACTTGTCCATGAGTTCCTGGGACACCTTTTCCATGATTCTCTGAGGAACCTAGTGCGTGAGTTCCTTGAAAACTTTTCATGAGTGTACGAGGCACCTTATTCATGAGTTCCTGGGACACCTTTTCCATGATTTTCAGAGGCACCTGGTCCATGAGTTCTCAGGACACATTTTCCGTTATTTTAAGAAACGTCTCATTCATGAATTTACGAGGCACCTCGTCCATGAGTTCCCCGGACACCTTTGCCATGATTTTCAGAGGCACCAAGTCCATGAGTTCCTGGGACACCTTTTCCACGATTTTCAGAGGTACCTACGCAATGGGTTCCTGGGAGACTTTTCTATGATTTTCAGAAACACCACATTAATGAGTTTACAAGGCACCTAATCCATGAGTTCCTGGGACACTTTTTCTGTGATTTTCAGAAACACCTCATTCATTAGATTACGAGTCACCTCGTCCATGCGTTCATGGGACAGCTTTTCCATGATTTTCAGTAGACCCTATTCCATGAGTTTCTGGGATTCTCTTTCTATGATTTTCAGAAACACCTCATTTATGAGTTTACGGTGAACCTTGTCCATGAGTTTCTGGTATACCTTTTACGTGATTCCCTGAGTTTAGGATGCCCCTTGGTCATAAGTTCCTGGGACACCTGTTCTGTGATATTTAGAGACAAATCGTACATGAGTTCTTGGGTGATTGCCTTGTTAATGACATCCTTGGATACATTTTCCGAGATTTTCATTTGCCCCTCGTCCATAAGTTCACTAGGATATTACCTCGTCCATGACTCACTAGAACTTTTTTTTCTGTGAGTTTTAGAGGGCTCTAAAATTTCTTGAAGCACCTTTTCCATGATTCTTAGAAACCTAATGCATGAATTCCTGGAACTCTTTTTTCCATGATTTTCAGAAACATCTCATTATGAGTTTTCAGGCCTCGTCCATGAGTTCCTGGGACCCTTTATCCATGATTGTCAGCAGCTCCTAGTCCATGAGTTCCTGGTACACTTTTCCCGTGATTTTCAGAAACACCTCATTCATGAGTTTACGAGGCACTTCGTCCATGAGTTACTGGGACACCTTTTCCATGATTTTCAGAGGTACCTACGCAATGGGTTCCTGGGACACTTTTCCGTGATTTTCAGAAACACTTCATTCATGAGTTTACAAGGCATCTAGTCCATGAGTTCCTCGGACACTTTTTCCATGATTTTCAGAAACACCTCTTTCATGAGTTCACGAGGCACCTCGTTCATAAGTTCCTGTGACACCTTTTCCGTAACTATCAGAGTAACCTCGCCCATGACTTCTGGACGTACCTCGCCCATGAGTACCTGAGAAACCTGATCTGTGATATTCAGAGACAAATTGTCCATGAGTTCTCGGTGGTGATTACCTTGTTAATGACAACCTCGGACATATTCTCCGGGATTTTCAGTGGAACCTCATTCATTATTTTACTAAGGTATTTCTTTTTTCGAGTTTCACAGGGCTCTAAAAGTTCATGCAGCACTTTGTCCATGAGTTTCTAGGGCACCTTTTCCATGATTTTCAGAGGCACCTAGTCCATGAGTTCCTGGTATACTTTTTTCTATGATTTTCAGATACCCCTCATTCATGAGTTTACGAGACACTTTGTTCATAAGTTTCTAGGACACCTTTTCCATGATTTTCAGAAACACCTAGTCCACAAGTTCCTTGGACATTTTTTTCTGTGATTTCCAGAAACACCCTATTCATGAGGTTATGAAGTATCTCACCCATGAGTTCCTGGGACACCTTTTCCATGATTCTCAGAGGCACCTAGTCCATGAGTTCCTGGGACACTTTTTTTTCAGTGATTTTCAGAAACACCTGAAACATGAGTTTATGAGGCACCTCGTCCATAAGATCTGGGACTCTTTTTCCATGATCCTTAGAAAAACTTAGTTCATGAGTTCCTGGGACACCTTTTCCGTGACTTTAAGGAACACCTCATTCAAGAGTTTAAGAGGCACCTCGTCCGAGTTCTTGGAACACCTTTTCCATGATTTTTAGAGTCCATTAGTCCAAGAGTTCCTGGGACACTTTTTTCATATCTTCAGAAACATCTCATTCATGAGATTACGAGGCACCTTGTCCATGAGTTCCTGGGACAACTTATCCATGATTTTTGGAGGTACCTAGTCCATGAGTTCCCAGAAACTTTTTCCGGGATTTTCATAAACACCTCTTCATGTGTTTACAAGGAACCTCGTCCATGACTTTCTGGGAAACATTTTCCATTATTTTCAGAGTCCCCTAGTCTATGAGTTCCTAGAACACTTTTTCCATGATTTCTAGAAACACTTCATTCATGAGTTCACAAGGCACCTCGCCCATGAGTTCCTGGGATACCTTTTCCATGATTCTCAGAGGCTCCTAGAAACACCTCATTCATGAGTTTATGAGGCAACCCGTCCATGAGTTCCTGGGACCCCTTTACCTTGATTTTGAGAGGCACCTAATCATTGCGTTCCTGGGACATTTTTTACGTGATTATCAGAAACCCCCCATTCAGGAGTTTTCGAGGCACCTCGTCCATGAGCTCCTGGGACACCTTTTCCATGATTCTCTGAGGCACCTTGTCCATGATTTCTTTGGATTTTTAGAAACACCTCATTCCCGAGTTAATGAGGCACGTTGTCTTTTAGTTCCTGAGACACCTTTTCAATGATTTTCAGAGGCACATAGTGCGCGAGTTCCTTAGAGACTTTTTCCGTGATTTTGCCAGAACAACTCATTCATAAGTTTACAAGGCACCTCGTCCATGAGTTTCTAGGGCTCCTTTTGCATGATTTTCAGAGGCACCTAGTCTATGAATTCCTGGGACACTTTTCCCGTGATTTTCTGAAACACCTTGTTCATGAATTTACAAGGCACCTTATCCATGAGTTCCTGTGATACCTTTACTATGATTTTCAGAGGCACCTAGTCCAACAGTTACCAGGACACTTTTTCCGTGATCTTTAGAAACACCTCATTCATGAGTTTACGAGGCACCTTGTCCATTAGTTCCTGGGACATCTTTTCCTTGAATATCAGAGTAACCTCGCCCATGAGTTTAGGACACACCTCGTTCATGAGTTCCTGGGGCACCTGTTCTGTGATATTCAGAGACAAATCGTCCATGAGTTTTCGGGGTGATTACCTTGTTAAGGACATCCTTGGACACATTTTCTGTGATTTTCAGTGGCACCTCGTTCATAATTTGAATAGGGTATTACCTTTTCCGTGACTTCTTCGAATATTTTTTTCTGTGAGTTTCAGAGGACTCTAAAAGTTCATGACACACCTTGTTCATGAGGTTGGGGGACACGTTCCATGATTTTCCGGGACACCTAGTCCATAAGTTTATGAGATACTTTTTTAATGATTTTCAGAAACACCTCATTCATGAGTTTATGAGGCACCCCTTCCATGAGTTCCTCGGACACCTTTTCCATGATTCTCAGAGGCTCCTAGTCCACAAGTTCCTGGGACAACTCCATTATTTTGAAAAACACATCATTCATAAATTTACAAAGCACCTTGTCCATGAGTTTCTGGGACACCTTTTCCATGATTACGTAATCGCATAGTCCACGAGTTCCTGGGACACCTTTCCCCTAATTATCAGAGAAACGTGGCCCCTTTGTTCAGGACGCACTTTTTCCATGAGTTCCTAGGACACCTGTTCCGTGATATTCATAGACAAATCGTTTATGACTTCTCAGATGATTACCTTGTTAATGACATCCTCGGACGCATTTTCCGGTATTTTCATTGGCACCTCGTTCATATGTTTACTAGGGTATTATTTCGTCCTTGACTTCCTGAAAAACTTTTTCCTTTGAGCTTTAGGGGAGTTTACAAGACACCTTTTTCATGACTTTCTATGACACCTTTTTTATGATTTTCAGAGGCACCTAGTTCATGAGTTCCTGGGACACTTTTTCCGTGATTTTCAGAAACACCTCATTCATGAGTTTATGAGGCACTTCCTCTATGAGTTTTTGGACGATTTTTCCATTATTCTGAGAGGGACCTAGTCCATGAGTTCCTAGGACACTTTTCCATGATTTTCAGAAAAACCTCATTCATGAGGTTACGAGGCAGCTTTTCCATGAGTTCTTGGGACACCTTTTCCATGATTCTCAGAGGCACTAAGTCCATGAGTTCCTGGACACTTTTGCCATGTTTTCAGAAACACCTTATTCGTGGGTTTGCGAGGCACCTCGTCCATGAGTTCCTGGGACAAATGTACAGTGATATTCATAGACAAATCGTCCATGAGTTCCCATGGTGATGACGTTAATGACATCCTTGGACACATTCTCAATGATATTTAGTAGCATTTTGTTCATAATCTGTCTAGGGTATTACATTGTCCATAGCTTCCTGGAAAAATCTTTTTTGTGAGTTTCAGGGGGCTCTAAAAGTTCATGAGGCACCTTGTTTGTGAGTTTCTAGGACATCTTTTCCATGATTTTCCAAGGCAAATATTCCATGACTTCCAGGGTTACATTTTTTGTGATTTTCAGAAACACCTCATTAATGAGTTTAGGAGGCACTTCTTCCACCAGTTCCTGGGTCATATTTTCCATGATTCTCTGAGGCACCTAGTCCATGATTTCCTGGGACACCTTTTCCATGATTTTCAGAGGATCCTAATCCATGAATTCCTGGAACACTTTTTTCCATGATTTTCAGAAACATCTCATTCATGAGTTTACGAGGCACCTCATCCTCGAGTTCCTGGGACACCTTTTCCATGATTTTTAGAGGCAGCTAGTCTATGAGTTCCAGGGATATTTTTTTTCGTGATTTTCAAAAACACCTTATTCATGAGTTTACGAGGCACCTTGTCCATTAGTTCTTTAGACACCTTTTCCCTGATTATCAGAGTAACTTCACCAATGAGCTTAGGACGCACTTTGTCCATGAATTCCTGGGACCCCTGTTCTGTGATATTCAGACACAAATCATCCATGAGTTCCTGGGAACCTTTTCCATGATTCTCAGAGGCTTGTAGTTCATGAGTTCCTGGAAAAAATTTTCTGTGATTTTTAGAAACACCATATTCTTTAGTTTACTAGGCATCTCGTCCATGAGTTCCTGGGAAACTTTATTCGTGATAATCAGAGTAACCTCGCCCATGAGTTGATGATGCACGTCGTCCATGAGTTCTTGGGACACCTGTTCTGTGATATTCAGAGACAAATTGTCCATGAGTTCTCGGGGATAAATACCTTGTAAATGACATCCTCGGACCCATTCTCTGTGATTTTCAGTGGATCCTCATTCATAATTTTACTCGGGTATTACCTTATCTAGGACTTTCTAAAAAAAAAAGTCATGAGTTCCTGGTATACTTTTTCCTTGATTTTCAAAAATGCATCCTTCATGAGTTTACGAGGCACCTCGTCCATGAGTTCCTGGAACTCCTTTATCATGATTTTCAGAGGCACCAAGTCCATTAGTTCCTGGGACACTTTTTCTGTGATTTTCAGAAACACCTCATTTATGAGTTTACGAGGCACCTCGTTCATGAGTTCCTAGGACACATATACCGTGATATTCAGTGACAAATCGTCCATGAGTTCTCGAGGTGATTACTTTGAATATAACATCCTCGGACATATTCTCCATGATTTTCAGGGTATTACCCGGCCATGGCTTTTTTTCTGGGAGTTTCAGAGGACTCTAAAAGTTCATGAGGTGCTATGTCCATGAATTTTTATGACATCTTTTCCATGATATTCAGAGGCAGTTTTCCCATGCTTTTAAGAAACTTCTCATTCATGAGTTTACGAGGCATCTCGTCCATGAGTTCCTGGACTTGTTTTTTCCATGATTCTCAGAGGAACCTAATCCATGAGTTCTTTGGACACCTTTCCTGTGATTTTCAGGAACACCTGATTCATTAGTTTACAAGGCACCCTGTCCATGAACTCTTAGGACACCTTTCCCATGATTTTCAGAGGCACCTAGTATATGAGTTCCTGGGACACCTTTTCTGTGATTTTCAGAAATACTTCATTTATGAGTTTACGAGGCACCTCGTCCATGAGTTCCTGGGACACCTTCTCCGTGATTTTCAGTCAGCTAATCCATGAGTTCATAGGACACCTTTTCCGGTATTATCAGAGAAACCTCGCACATGAGTTTAGGACACACCTCGTCCATGAGTTCCTAGGACACATGTTCTGTGATATTCAGAGACAAATCGTCCATGAGTTCTCGGGGGTGATTACCTTGTTAATGACATCCTCGGACACATTCTCTGTTATTTTCAGTGGCACCTCGTTCATAATTTGACTAAGGTATTACCTCGTCCATGACTTCCTTGAAAAGTTTTTCTGTGAGTTTCAGAGGGCTCTGAAATTTCATGAGGCACCTTGTCCATGAATTTCTAGGACACCTTTAACATGATTTTCAGTGGCACCTAGTCTATGAGTTCTAGGGACACTTTTTTCCGTGATTTTTAGAAACACCTCATTTATGAGTTTACGAGGCACCTCTTCCATGAGTTCCTGGGACACCTTTTCTATGATTATCACAGAAACCTCGCCCCTGAGTTTAGGATGCTCCTTAGTCATAAGTTCCTGGGACACCTGTTCTGTGATATTTAGAGACAAATCGTACATGAGTTCTTGGGTGATTGCCTTGTTAATGACATCCTTGGATACATGATTTTCAGAGGCACTTAGTCCATGAATTCCTGGGACACTTCTGTGATTTCTAGAAAAACTTCATTCATGAGTGCACTACTCACCTCGCCCATGAGCTTTTAGAACACATTTTCCATGATTTTCAGAGTCACCTAGTGCATGAGTTCTTGCAACACTTTTCCCATGAATTTCAGAAAAACTTCATTCATGAGTTTACTAGGCCCTTCGTCCATGAGTTCCTGGGACACATTTTCCATGATTTTCAGAGGCACCTAGTCCATGAGTTCTTGGGAGTTTTTCCATGATTTTCAGAAACACATTCATGAGTTTACGAGGCACCTCTTCTTTGAGTTTCTAGGACACCTTTTCTATGATTTTCAGAGTCACCTAGTCCACGAGTTCCTGGGACACATTTTCCAGGATTATTAGAGAAACCACACCCATGGGTTCAGGACGCAACTAGTCCATGACTTTATGTGACACCTGGTCCGTGATTTTCAGACAACAATCATCCATGAGTTCTCGGGTGATTACCTTGTTAATGACATCCTCGGACACATTCTCTGTTATTTTCTGTGGCACCTCGTTAATAAGGTTATTAGGGTATTACCTTGTCCATGACATCCAGATTTTTTTTTCTGTGATTTTCACAGGGTTTATAGTTCACGAGACACCTTGTCCATGACTTACTATGACACCTTTTCTATGATTTTCAGAGGCACCTAGTCCATGAGGTCCTGGGACATTTTTTCCGGGATTTTCAGAGGCAAATAGTTCATGATTTCCTGGGACATCTTTTCCGTGATTTTCAGACACCACATTCATGAGTTTACGAGGCACCTCCTCCATGAGTTTCTGGTGCTCCTTTTACATGATTTTCGGAGGCACATAGTCCATGAGTTCCTGGTACAACTTTTCCAAGATTTTCAGAGGCACCTAGTGCAAGATTACATGAGACACAATATCCATGGCTTCATGAGAATCATACTTCATCTATGAAATACTGGTACACCTTGCCTATGATTTTAAGGGACACCATGTCCAAAAGTTCACGAGGCACCTTCACATGATTTTTTAAACAACTTTCATTGATGAAGATATTAGGTGAGTATCTCATCCAAGAGTTACTTGAACAAATTTTCTGTGATTTTCAGGGACACCTATTTCATAATTTTACAAAGTATCTCAACCATGAGTTCCTGGAACATCCTTTCAGCGATTTTCAGAGATACCTCTTGCGGGACTTCTTTAGAAACCTTTTCCGTAATTTTAGGATATATGTCGTCCATAGGTTTACTAAGCGATTGCATCGACCATGAGTTCTTGGGACAACTATTCCTTGATTATAGGTGGTATCTTGTCCATAAGTATCTAGGAAAACTTTTTCGTGCACCAGTTTGCGAGAGAAGCACCTCATCCATAACTTCTTGGGACACTTTTTCTGTGATTTTCAGAAGCACCTTGTTCATTAGTCCAGAATGTGCACATTTTGTCTATGAGTTCCTTGGACAACATTTCTGTGATATTCAGAGGCATCTTCTCCATTAGTATCTAGTACAACTTTTTCGTGTTTTTTAGGAGGTACCTTTTGCACAAGTTTATGTGGGAAGTACCTTGTCCATGAATTCTTGGGACACAATTTCCATGATTTTCTGAGGTACCTCATCCATGAGTTCCGAAGTAACTTTTTCCCTAGTTTTCATCCACATGGCTCTTGATTTTCTTAGCCACCTCATCCATAACTTCCATGTACACCTTTTCTGCGATTTTCAGAGCTCCTGGGATACCTTTTCAATATTCTAGGAGACCTCGCCCATGTTTTCCTGGGACATATTTTACATGATCTTCAGAAACACCGAATTCAGTAAGTTCCTGGGACACCTTTTCAGAGACAACTCGCTCATGAGTTTACGAAGCACCTCGTCCATGAGTTGTAGGGACACCTTTCCTGTGATTCTCAGAGATCGCTAATCCATGTGTTCCTGGTAGACATTTTCTTTGATTTTCAATAACACCTCATTCATGAGTTTGTAAGGCACATCGTTCATGAGTTCATGAGGTGAGTACTTCGTCCATGAGTTCTTGAAGAAAGTACTTCGTCTATGAGTTTCTGGAACGCTCCATGTTTTTCAGAGACCTTTCATTGACGTGGCCATGAGGCGAGTATCTCATCCAAGAATTATTGGAACAACTTCTATATGATTTTCAGGGACACCTATTTCTTGAGTTCACAAGGCATCTCTCCCATGAGTTCCTGGAACACCTTATCTGTGATTTTCAGAGGAAACTCGTCCATAATTACTTTTGAAACCTTTTTCATAATTTGAAGACGTGCCTTGTCCATGAGTTCACGAGGCAACTACATTATCCATGAATTCTGGGACACCTCGTGCATAAACTACCGACACAGATGGTCTATGAGTTTCAGAGACAGCTCATCAATAAATTACCGACACAGATGGTTCATGAGTTCCAGACACACTTCATCCATAAATTGCCGTCACAGATGGTCCATGAGTTCTCGAGACACTTCGTCCATAAATTACCAACACAGATGGTCCACGAGTTTCAAAGACACCTCGTCCAAGAATTACCGACACAAATGGTTCAAGAGTTCCCAAGACACCTCTCTTCCATAAATTACCGACATAGTTGGTCCTTGAGTTCACGAGACACCTCATAAATAAATTACCGACACTGATGGTCCATGAGTTCCTAAGACACATCGTCCATAAATTACCGACATTGCTGGTCCAGGAGTTCCCGACACCTTATCCATGAATTAGTAACACAGATGGACCATGAGCTCCTGAGACACCTCAACCATAAATTACCGTCACAGATGGTCCATGAGTTCCTAAGACACTTCGTCCATAAATTACCAACATAGCTGGTCCATGAGTTCCCGACACCTCATTCATAAACTGCTGGCATAGTTAGTCCATGAGTTCACGAAACTCCTCATCAATAGATTACCGAGACAGATGGTCCATGAGTTCCCAAGACACTTCATCCATGAATTAGCGACACAGATGGTCCATGATTTCCAGATACACCTCATCCATAAATTACCATCACAGGAGGTCCATGAGTTCCTAAGACACTTCGTCCATAAATTACCGACATAGCTGGTCCATGAGTTCCGGACACCTCATCCATAAATTACCGACATAGTTGGTCCATGATTTTCCTAAACAGCTCATCAATAAATTACCGACACAGATGGTCCATGAGTTCCCAAGACACTTGGTCCATAGATTACCGACATAGTTGGTCCATGAGTTCCCGAGACACCTCGTCCATGAATTACTGACACAGATGGTCCATGCGTTTCAAAGACACCTCGTCCATGAATTACCGACACAGATGGTTCCAGAGTTCCCAAGACAACTCGTCCATAAATTATCGACATAGCTGGTCCATGAGTTCACGAGAAACCTCATCAATGAATTACCGACACAGATGATCCATGAATTTCCAGGACACTTCGTCCATAAATTACTGACATAGCTAGTCCATGAGTTCCCGACACCTCATTCATAAATTACCGACACAGATGGTCCATGAGTTCCTGAGACACCTCGTGCAAAAATTACCGACACATATGGTCTATGAGTTTCCGAGACAGCTCATAAATGAATTACCGACACAGATGGTCCATGAGTTCCAGATACACTTCATCCATAAATTACCGTCACAGATGGTCTATGATTTTTCTGGAACACCTCGTCAATAAATTTCTGACACAGATAGTCCATGAATTCCTGATACACCTTGTCAGAGAGTTCCAAACTCACCTTTTCTGTGATTTGCAGAAATAATTAGTCCAAAAGTTTCACAAACACCCTTTCTTTGACACAGAAAAAGGATTACAAAATTACACAATAGCCTAACTTTATTTAGTTTTGGGATTTCTTGACATATATAAGTTTCCCTCTAATTTCTGGAATTCAACAGTTATATTTCTTTCATCTACATGCTAGATTCTTTCAATGTCTGTTGAAATTCTCTGAACATTTTTTTTTTGTGTGGACATTTTTAATCTTATATTCAAGGTTCAATCTAATTTTTTAAATTCTTCACATATTGATTTTTATCTAATTTCTGAATTTTATTCATTTGCTTATACTTTTATTCAATCTGAAGAATTTTACATATATTTGCATTTATTTTATTTTGTTGAATTATTCCCATACTTACGATTCCATTTAATTTCTAGAATTCTATATTATTGAAGTTCCTAATCTTATCGAATTACTGTTATTTTGGAATATTTGGGCGTCCATATACTATAGAGTATATAATTCTAGGAAAATTTGCTTCTCTATATGTTGTATTTTTTCATTTTAACGCTTCCATCAAATTCATGAAATTTGTAAAATATTTGGTTTCCATCTCTTTCTAGGAATTATTTTTGTGTTTTTATTTCCTTCTTATTTTTGGGATTCCCCAAAAAACATTTACATTTCCATCTCGCTTCTGGAATTAAAAAAATATCGACATTTATATCGAAGTAAGGAAATTCTCAAAATATGTCTCTACCTCATTTCTGAATTTCCTAAAATGTCTAAGTTTTCTTCTCATTTCTGAGTTTCCTAAAATGTCTCAAATTCCTCCCCACTTCTAGATATACTTAAGTCAGCCAAAAGGTTTGTGGGGGGCGCTCGCATGAAAAGGCCGGCTGGTCGCTATCCGAAAGACTTGAGCTGTGATGGCGTGACTTTTGATCTACAGACACCTTTACTCAGTTGCAACATCACCGTAGGAAAAAATTAATTGAAAAACGACAAAAGAATGGCAAAAGGAATTCGGCTTTCTAATTGAAGCATATTTCATAGGCCTCAGTGGGCAGCACACACACGTACACACGATGGTTCAAATTTGGTATCTTTTTATTTTAGTCGTATCGTTATCGGAGCGAATACGATTTCTGGTTTGTTAGAGTGACCACCCAAGTGTGACGTCTTCCTGTCTGTGGTGTTCATTTGGCCTGACAGGCAGTATATGTTATATATACAGTATTCATATTGTATATACTGTATATAACACACATATATGGTATATATATGCATATATATATACATATATATTCAAATAAGCCATATATATTTTTGATACATTAATGTCTGGATTCTCTTAACGACCTCGGGATCAGAGCCCCAGGCGAAATCACACAAAGACAAGAGCTTGGCTCCGGCCGGGAATCGAACCCTGGTCGGCAAGCTTGTATAGACAGTGACTAAGCCACTTGGCCACGAAGAGAATCCAGACATTAATGTATCAAAAATATATATGGCTTATTTGAATATGAAAAACACGTAAAATGTGCAAAATTTATCATATATATATATATATATATATATATATATATATATATATATATATATATATATATATATATATTTATATATATACATACATATATATATATATATATATATATATATATATATATACATAAATTATGTATATACTATATATATATATATATATATATATATATATATATATATATATATATATATATATATATATATATATATATATATATATATATATATTCTTACGAAGCTGGTCTAACATGAGAATAGATTATTTCATTCACATATTTCATCTGTGTGTTTAAGAATTGTATAGCCAGCTTGAAAGGTGAGTTCCACTCATGTAGGATTAAGTATATGTATATAAATTACATAAGACTGTTGTCATTCATTTAGTTATATTTTCATTCAGTTCCATATATGTAAATTTACGTCATTTTAAAAGAAATAAACTTTTCTTTCACTTCATTTTGTGTTAAAAGGTATGCTGTATAACACATGCTAGAAATTTCATGTTTCCATGTGGTTGAAAAATTCATGAAGATTCTAGACTAAAGTTTACTCTTATTTTTTAATGCTACGAGAAGAGGTGGGCAGA
>NC_090727.1:198506661-198589161 GCF_036898095.1 Palaemon carinicauda
CAATTATGCTGTTAGCAAGTTAGCTGTTATATTTTCTATAGTTTTAGATTTTCCTTTTGTTCAATTATCTGTAAGGCATTGTGTAGTAATTAAAACTAGCTTCCATACGCGAAGAACAATGACAACCCTACGGTAGAAATGTGTAAAACCAATAAAATTTAGCTGACAATGATTTCTTACTGGGAGCTCAATGAAAAAGAATAAATTTGAAAAAAAAGTAACCTATTCCTTACAGCGAATGGTATTAATTGACCACACTCTTTTCTTTTGATTGGAAATAAATTCAACATGTATAACTTGCCTAGGGATTTAATGCTAGCTCGAAGTTTAACTTATCTATTAACATACGCAAAATTTACTGAGCAGCCAACTTCACTGTCACAAGATTAAGATTTTTAGACTTTGACAGTTGTAGGTTAGGCAATTGATTATTCTTCTAATAGTAGAGTGGTTTTACAGACACGCATAATTGATTAGAAAATTCTTTCTATGGTGCAATGGCACTAAAAAGTATTGCATTAGTTCCCTCAATGTTTCAGATGTAGGGTAATGTATATAACTATATTCAACAACCGTTACCTGACAACATCGGCCTGGATCTGATGTGGTGGTGCTGTGTACGAGTCACAGATACTAATCTTTTATCCTAGCTAAATATTATTTTCATAATAACGGCTCCAATTTTGTTTAACATTTATACAAATGACCAACGAGATTTTCAGGATACACGAAGATTCATATGCGCAAACGACCTATGCATTGCCACACAGTCACGATCCTTTGAAAAATTAGAGGAGACTATCTAGAGCTTCATCATCTCTCTCAGTATTCTATAAAAATATCACCTCAATACAAACTCCAACAAAATGTAGGTCTGTGCATTCTACCTTAAAAATCACGAAGCTAAACAGAAACTAGAGATTATATGGGAAAATAAAGAATTAGATATCCATCCCCATCCAGTATATCTAGGTGTTATTCTTGAGAAAACTCTTAACTTTAAGACACATAAAAAACTAAAGAAAAAAACTATCAATAAGATACAACTTGATTAGCAAATTAGCCAACACCAGCTGGGGAGCAGATCCAAAAACCTTTAAGCAAACAGCTCTAGCAGTCTGTTATTCTACAGCAGAATATTGTTCATCAGTGTGGGAAAGATCGTGCCGCGCAAACAAAGAGAATCCTGAGCTTAATGAAACCTGTCGAATAATCACTGGCACACTATAGGCAATGCCCTTACCATCTCTTTATAGACTGGCATGTATTGCAACACCTCAAATTCGACGAGATGGCATTACCAAAAATGAAAGGGTCAAACAGATGAATGATCCAAGGCATCCGCTTCATGGACATCAGGCAACAAGACAACGACTAAAATCAAGAAAAAGCTTCATGGTCGTGGAGGGTCCTGAATTTCTAGACCATGTTGCCTAAAGATTAATGAAATGGAAGGAGAGTGACTGTAATTTGATCAATGAGGCGATACGTGACCCTAGCCAACACATACCATGTGGAGCAGGCCCTAACAGAAAGGAGCGGACCACCTTAAATAGAGGAAGATCCAAGGTCTGTAAAACAGGAGATACACTTTATAAGTGGGGATGTCCCCAATGATGAGTACCCCAGTGGTGAATCGCCCCAGACCATAGACCGCATCCTCCGCTGCTGCCCACTGGGATCTGCATGTTCTGATGTACAGTATATCTACAGGAAGCAAATGACAGAGCCATCCCTTGGATACAAAAGTAGAGCGATAAGATAAGAAATAATGATGATGATAATAACAATATTTATGTAAATATTGTTTTTTTTTTATTAGTTATGCTTCTTTTATCAATTAAAAATCGGATTTTTTTTCGGACTCAGCCTAACCCTAAGTTATTTTGGGGTTTGGAAAGCTTTTTTATTCTATTACTGAGAACTTGCGTGGTTTGCCATTTCAGAATGGAAACAAAAAGATCTTCATTACCATTTTGACTTATTGTAAACAAAACTTAAAGAAAAGAATATTGATTTACTGATGCTTGCCAGCTCCGATAAAAATTATATAATCATTATAAGTTTTGTTGCTAAGCTTTTGTATACTACTGTATTTTCATAACAAATAATATTTACTTTCACAGCTGTTATGCAGTTATAATCTTAAATAACAAAAAGTTAAGAATATATCCCATTATCAATTTAATTTTGGTGATAGATTACTGTCAGCTTGATCAACATTACCCAGTCCAGTTCGGTAAGATTACTCATAAGCGATCATTCCACACACACACACACACTCCTAGTACCCACAAGTATCCGGTTCACATACATACACAGTTCTATTACCCATAATTGACTGGTCCACATACACACACACTTCTATTACCCATAAGTGACTGGTCCACATACATACACACTTCTGTTACCCATAAGTGACCGCTCCACATATACACAGACTTCTATTACCCATAAGTGACTGGTCCACATACATACACACTTCTGTTACCCATAAGTGACTGGTCCACATACACACACACTTCTTTTACCACAAGTGACCAGTCTACATACATACACAATTCTATTACACATAAGTGACTGGTCCTCATACATATACACTACCATTACCTATAAGTGACCGGTCAACATACACATACACTCTATTACCCATAAGCGGCCGATCCACATACACACACACTTCTATTACCCATAAGTGACTGGTCCACATACATACACACTTCGATTACCCACAAGTGACCGGTCTACATACATAAAGACTTCTATTACCTATAAGTGACCGGTCCACATACATATACAATTCTATTACCCATAAGTGACTGGTCCACATACACACACACTTCTATTACCCATAAATGACTGGTCCACATACACACACTTCTATTACCTACAAGTGACCACTCCACATACATACACACTTCTATTACCCATAAGTGACCGGTCCACACACACACATCTATTACCCATGAGTGACCGGTCCATATACACACACACTTCTATTACCTATAAGTGACTGGTCCACATATATACACAGTTCTATTACTCATAAGTGACTGGTCCACATACACACACACTTCTATTACCCATAAATGACTGGTCCACACACTAACAGTTCTATTACCTACAAGTGACCACTCCACATACATACACACTTCTATTACCCATAAGTGACCGATCCACAAACACATGTCTATTACCCATAAGTGACCGATCCACATACACACTTCTATTACCCATAAGTGACCGGTCCATATACACACACTTCTATTACCTATGAATGACAGGTCCACATACATACACACTTCTATTACCCATAAGTGACTGGTCCACATACATACACACTTCTATTACCCATAAGTGACTGGTCCACATACATACACACTACTATTACCTACAAGTGACTGGTCCACATACATACACACTTATGTTACCCATAAGTGACCGCTCCACATATACACAGACTTCTATTACCCATAAGTGACTGGTCCACATACATACACACTTCTGTTACCCATAAGTGACCGCTCCACATATACACAGACTTCTACTACCCATAAGTGACTGGTCCACATACACACACACTTCTTTTACCATAAGTGACCAGTCTACATACATACACAATTCTATTACACATAAGTGACCGGTCTTCATACATATACGCTACCATAGACACACACATGTCTATTACCCATAAATGACCGGTTGACATACACACAAACTTCTATTATCAATAAGTGACTGGTCCACATACATACACACTTCTATTACCCATAAGTGACTGGTCCACATACACACACACTTCTATTACCCACAGATGACTGGTCCACAAACACACACACTTCTATTACCTACAAGTGACCAGTCTACATACATACACTTCTATTACCCATAAGTGACCGGTACACACACACACACACAAAAGCAAATGAATATGACCTTCATGTAGCATCACCTACAGAAGCAGCCAAAATAAGGTATGATAGCCATGCACACCATTTGGAACCACTCAAGCTCAATGATAATGCCCGTATCCAAGACCCTACCTCTAAGCGATGGGATAAGACTGGCATTATTATGGGCATCGGTAGGTCACGAGACTACCATGTGAAGGTACCCTCAGGAAGAATATTATGGCGTAACCGCCGTTTCTTACGCCCTGAACCTCATTCTCCTTCATATTTGCCTGACCAGACACAGCAATCTCCAAAGAAGAGGGATGTTGTCCCTGCTATTAGTCAATAACAGCAAAGTGGCACTCAAGCTAAGTATCGGCGTTCACCTAGACGCCATACCCGTTCATATAGCTCATTGAATGCAAAGGGGAGGGGGAGGTGATGGATTATCATTATAATTATTTACATATATATATATATATATATATATATATATATATATATATATATATATATATATATATATATATTTGATAGATGGGTTCCTCTTGGGAATCGCAATTTAAGTAGGAATAATATAGTCAATGCTACTATCATCTTCTTTATTCGGGAGCTTTCGACATAACCTATGTCATCTTCAGCCTATCTGCATATATATATATATATATATATATATATATATATATATATATATATATATATATATATATGATTATCATTGTTATATGTACCTTTATTGCTAATACACATTTAGCATATATGTTGTGTTAGGAATACATGTATGCAAGTATTCTTGTTTATTGGAGCATAGGGAATACTATGTAGCATTTATATCATCTCATGTGGCATGCATATCATATTTTATTTATCTGGTATTATTGCAACCAGTCTTTCCCGTAGCCCGCCACTGTTCACAGCTCCTCTAGTGTATTACGTTAATTTTGATTATTTTCACACATTATATGGCTTAAGAACTTATGCAAGTGTTTCTGTGAAAACCTTATTTACTTTTATATCTAATGATAACTAAGACTTCTCACTTGCTGATTTCATTCTCCCTTCCCCTGGTTTAGGGGATGGTGCTGCCCCTCATTACATATGTTCTCATGGCTGCCACGACTCCGGAATTGGGGCAGTTATTCTCCGTCATTTTTCCTTCTGGCAAACTGTCTAGAATGTTTTGTATGGCCATCATTACGTCTATTATGAGGGATTGTCATCGAACAAATAACCACAAATACGGGTTTACTAATCTGCGAATATGTTTAAGGGCAATTGTTTTTTTATCACCTTCTTAAAGGTTGGCATTCCGTGTAGCAAACGAATCATAATCTCGAAAAATACAAGTTGCAAAACTGAGAACTGACTCACCCTCCCGAATTTTTGGTTGGAAATTTTCTTTCATATCCACTATTCTTGCATCGGTTAAGGCTTGTTTCTCAATCAAATGTCGTTTTATTTCAGTATAACTTCTTAAATTGTCTTGTGGCCAACACATAACCTCCATTGCCAGAGCATCTTTCCGCAATCTTATTACTTGAATTGCTTTTTCACTTTCTAAACACCTATATTTGGCTACTTCAAAGTTCTCAAAATTACTTTGATTGATTGAAACCCTTCATTAGGCCGTTGATCGTCAAAAGGCCTAACACTTGCCTGGAGTTCTGGCAATTTTTTAACTACAACGTTTTGAGTATTTTCACTCGGCTGTGCATGTGTGCTTTTGCTCGTGTGTGTTTGAACATGGTTCATGTACGTCGGAGATGCTGTGGCTGCGCCCCACTCTTCTTCATGTTTAACTAATACCCTGTTTATAAAACTCGGCTATGTTATCTAACTTATTTTCTAAGTTCTGTGTTCATTGCTCTCACCTATATTCTTCATCCTTGTATATCTAGGCATCTTAAATTTCATTTTACCGGCTTAAAGAACAACTTCACTCACAGCATACGCAAACAGACATATTCTTTCACCTGACACCAATTATGTCCCATATCGACGGATAATGAGACATCGGAACATAGGTTTTTTCACTTTATCATAAAAAGGTTCATGAATACACTTTACAGAGACCAATACTCTTCAGACAAGTACCTTCTTGTTCTTGTGATTGCTCGAGTGGTACTGCTTACCCCTCTGAGCAAGTAAATGCAATGTTGGTCTGTCAATATGCTGAATTGCTAGATTTTTGTGGAAATCTCCACTGCAATGGAAATATACTCTCACCATTAGGTTACAACACGTCACCTATCAGTGGTCGTGCACAACACTTTATGACAGTCATAGTACTCTTAAAAAGGTCATTAATCTCATTGTATAAAACACATGCTTCTATATATTTTTCACGCAAGGCTTAGGACATATGTATAAAAATTGAAGGAGACAGTAGTGTAACTTGATGAACTTTTCACAAACTATCTGCAAGAATGCTCTGTAGCTACAGCTTTTCAAAAGAGATGCAAAAGACCTGATGATTACCGTCCAATAAGATTGATTACTCCTAATAATATATCAAATATTTACAAAGATCAAATTAGGCAGAGTAGAAGGGAGTACTACAAAAACGCTGCTTCAAATACATTAACGAGTTGGAAACTCGCCCTTAATGCTGTTATAAAAGCACACCAAGATTAATAAATTTTGACTTCTATTTCAATAAACTACATTTAGTGTGTCTTAATGATTCACAAAATGTTCATTCTTGTTGTGGTTTGTTGATTACATCTTGATGGTCAGTCAGTCCGTTGCTGCCTTAATCATTTGGAATCTCGTACTATGTAATGAGCACAAGGAAAACAACAATGGTATTGGGCTGTGGCTAAAATTATCGTTTGTGTTGTATTACGTTGAAGTTAGGGAAGTTAAAGATTGCTTTGTAAATCAGCTTATGGCAGATGCACCTCAAAACGAGAGATATACACGTTTTGCAGACTATCTTGTTGACAATTATATATCACTAAACTCAAGATATCATCCAGTGCTTTGGGCTGAAATTCCCTCACATACCAAGTGTACAAACAATGCTGTGGAATCTTTTCCTGCTCATTTGATGAGAATTTTTATACATCGCATCCATCTATATATGTATTTCATGATGTTCTAGTGAAGCTCCAGAGTAATACCTATATAAAGATGAGAATCAGTAAGCCTGCAACAATGAGCATAGCTAAACAAAATATGAACGAGTACGCTACTTCCCAGTACAACAAATATTATTCTAGGAGAAATAGACAGACACATTTATATGATGAGTTTTGGTAACAAATTGTGAGGAAATAAAAAACTGTAATAATTGAAGTGAATGACGAATATTTTATTATATAAATTGGTTTTACGGAAAGATATAGGATTATATAAAGTGTTTGTATAACGAACAGCAAGGACAAACTTGTACTGAGGTGCAAGAAAAATATATTTATAAACTTAAAAAACTGTATATATATATATATATATATATATATATATATATATATATATATATATATATATATATATATATACACACACATATATATATATATACATACATATATATATATATATATATATATATATATATATATATATATATACATATATATATATATATATATATATATATATATATATATATATATATATATATATATATATATATATATATATATATATATATATATATATATATATATATATATATATATATTCCTGGTTAGAACATTTTACTTCCACCTCCCTGTGGTAATAAATGTAACAGATGATATTGTATTGCATGTGTATCACAAACACTCGTACACTGTAAGAATATCTTTGTCTTCTTGTATATTGTCGTTATCCCTCTCCCCTCGAACTGATAACCTTTATGTTCTTGCGTCATTGTGTTTGAATTTTTGTGCCTTTTTTTAACTAGAACAGGCTGCATATATACTCATGCTCTATCCAAATAAAGTTTGTTGCATTCACTCCGCTTTTCAGTTAATACCTAACTGGTGCACCTGCATATTGGTAACCCCGGAGGAACTAGGCTACCTGCCGCCTTCCAACGCACTGTCCTCTTAATGAGAGAATGCCTTGATGAAGTCATTGAACTTCAGCACGGCATATCATTCCTGTGCTAAAACTTGGTGACGGGCAAGAGATCTCTCGAACTTGGGGAAATTGCTCCCCCAATTCAAATCTAAATTTCTCTCTTTCATCTTTTTCTTTCTCTAAATATTACTTCAACCTTCTCCTAATTTTATAAACTTTCTTTCGTGTTGCTTTCCAAACTCTATGAGAAAAATTTCCCTTATATATATGTATATATTATGTACATATATATATATTCATTTATCTTTTTTTTGGCTTGGATGTATCTACATCCATTAGAGCCGGTGGCATGGATGTTTATACATCCGTTATTGCTGCCAGCTTCGATGAATGGGACGAGGTGTCACTGTTGGGAGGTGTTTGCATTCAAAGCTATATGTGAGAGTATTGGATGATCTCAGCTATCCCGAAGATGGTTTGGACCTTTTTGGCGGAACTTTTCTCAAGTGTTGGGTCTTCAGAATCCAGGGAGATCCAATGCTTGGGGTAGGACTCTCGGCTTTTGGCCGGAAGCCCGTCATTACAGATATGAGGAGGATGATTCCATAGTTTCTTGGTCTCAGTCCTAACAGGTGGGCTCAGCTTACACCTGTGCCTCTATATCTGTTTTGATGCTATCCTTCAGGTAGGGTATGGAGTGGACCATCTGGAAAGTATACTCCCATTGTGCCGATAGTGGAGGGTGCAAATTTCTTTTCTGATGTGTGATGACCTAATATTCTCGAGCAGGTACATCAAACTAACCCTTTTCTCTCTCTCTCTCGTCTAATGGATTCTTTAAGCAACGGACCCCCATCCCCTGGATACACTGACTCTTCCCCGGCACTCTTGACGACCCCTGGCAAGTCTATTAAGGAAAATTTTGTTGATGACCTCGGAACGGGAAAGGACCATTCTACTAATATTCCAAAATTGAGTAATTTGGGTAACACGAGGAAACTTTGAATCCTTCACATTACCCAAATTCCAATAGACACAAACTATGATTATCTATATAAAGCATTTGAGTTCTATGGATGTATAAAGAACATAAGGATGAAACTTGAAGATGATGAATAGGATTCATGGATATCTTACAGTAGTCATGATGAAGCATTTAAAGCAATAAGTAACATGAATAATATCAAAATTAATAACTTGAATGTCATGGCTGCTCTCTGCGATAAGGTACCAAAGGATTTAGGTCTATATAGGCCGGCCGACTGGTTGGAAAAAGACGCTAATTTAGTTATGCATTCCCAGAGAAGGCCAAAACCACCAATGTGGCTTGTAGCTGAATCTAAGGGGGTTATAGGGAATTATTTTAAAATATGCAAATATAGAAAAAAGTAGGAACTATTGCACCAGGAGATATATCTCGTTTTGGAAAAAATAGTTTCCTTATCCATGCCATATCAAGCACACAATCTGTAATACTGTCCAACCTAAATACAACTAACGATGATATTAAGTTAGATGTCAAACCCCACCTGAATTTTAGTTACGGAAGGGGAGTAGTTTTTAACAGAGATTTATATGAATTTACAGAGGAGGAGATACTGTATGGAAAGTGCATAAGATTCCTGGAACATCAATGACTATACTTACTTTCCAGGATGCTGATGTACGTTTCCATATTACTATTGAAAACGAAATAATTAAAGTACAACTATTCAAGCAGAAGCCACTGCAGTGTTTTAATTGATTTAAATTTGGGCACCCGTCTAAGGTTTGCAAAAAAGAGAAAATATATGATATTCACTCCGAATCTTACCATGGAGAACGTGCACTTGGAGAGAGGTGCTCAAATTGCAACTTGAATCATAAATCCACAGACAAGAGCTGCGAGCTTTATAAGTTGGAAGAAGCTGCCCTTAACAAATCTAGTGTGGAACATATAAGTGTGGGACATGCCAAAGGACTATTAAACAAATCAAATAGCTATGCTAAGGCATTAAAATCAAACCCACCTAGTACTGCCAATAGCTCTAGAAAAAGAAATATACCCTCTGATGAAATGTCAAATGACGAGGTAAGTATATTACCTCCCGATGCTTTACACGGTGTATTAACATTAGGGCATTGCCCATTTCTGTACAGCTTTCATTCCCCATTACAAAAACTAGTGCAAACCTCTCTCAGGCCATGTCCTTGCCTGATTTGATGGAAGTTCCACTTAAAACCAGCTTACCTGATGTACCTGTAGTGGGAAAGGCAAAAACCCAGAATCCTACCATCTATCAATCGTAAAAGAGAGAGACCTCCATCTCTCTCACCCCCCTCCATTAGAAATATTAAAGTTATGACATCAAATAAATTTGATGTCTTGTCTGTTAATGTTTCTAATGAACCAGAAGATAAACTGAATAAATCAGAAATTCAAGTTGAGGTTCACCATCCGCCTCAACAAATAGATCAAAACCCAATATATCAAGACCATCTCTGAAGAAACCCACAGGTAATAATGTTAAATTAAAAGATCCTAACGGGAAGACCTCATCCAAGATGTCTTCCAGAAATAATCCATAGTTTTCTCCTCCATTTTGCAATGAAATTGCCAGGGTTTAAGGGCCAAATATGAAGAACTGAATATCCTAATTCATGAACATTCCCCCCATAATTGTATGTCTACAAGAAAGTAACCTTCATGCTAACACTCCTAGTCCTCGAGAGTATGTTAGTTATAGAACACCGTATAATCAACAAGCAGGGAGCCATGGCGGAAGTCTCATATACGTTCGTCGATATGTTCCTGAAATACCTTTGTCTATTTGTACACCCCTGCAGGCAGTGGTTGTACAAATTGATATAGGGAGAAATATACAATATGCTCTCTGTACTTACCTCCAAATGATAATATTTTATATGATGATTTAGTAGAGGTCATTCAACAACTCCCTCAGCCTTTTCTCTTACTGGAAGATATGAATGGTAGACATCCTTTATGGGGTGATGTTTGGGCAAACACAAGGGGCAATATTATCCCATCAATTGTGGAGAATGAGGATGTCGGACTCCTTAATACAGGAGAGCCCACACACTTCCATGTTCAGACAGGTACCTTGTCATGCATTGACCTTTCAATTGCAAGCTCTAACTGCCTCCTTGATTTCAATTGGAGGACATTAGATGATTTACATACTAGTGATCATGCACCAATCATTATAAACACCAACAATGGTCCACCTTTACAAAGATCTCCACGATGGAATCTTGATAAAGCGTATTGGGACAGATTTCATGAGGTAAGTGCAATTGAAGGAAATGCAGAACAGTTTGAAAATATTGATGATGCCATAGACTTACTGAATAGAACCCTTCATACAGTAGGAGTTAATTAAATTTCCAACAAAACAACAGGGTTATTCAAACGACGACCAGTCCCTTGATAGTCTTCAGAACTAACTGCCCTGCACAGAGCCACAAGAAGGTCTTTAACTCGACTGCGCAGACATCGCACTGAGGGTAATTTGATCATATACAAGAAATGTAAAGCACAGTTCCGTCGTGCCATGAAGGAAGCTAAGCGCCAGTCATGGGTGTCTTTTGTTTCTTCCATCAACGGTAGAATACCACCATCTGTTGAGTGGAGGAAAATAAAAAAGATTACCGGCCAATTTACCCCAAACCTACCACCAGTGTTGAAGGTGAACAGTTAGTATGTGACTGAAGCAAATGATGTCAGCAATGCCCTAGCTGACCATTTTTCAAATGTATCATGCAAGTGTTAAGGAGCTCCTGGTCACCAGTATAGAAGCAACGAAGAAAAGAAAATTTTTAATTTTGTAACAGGAAGGGAAGAGTCATATAATTCTCCTTTTACTGAAAGAATTTGATTCTGCTTTTACCAATTGTAACGATACAGCCCCTGGACCCGATTTGAATTCCATGTGCAATGATTAAACGTACATTTTAATATAGTTATTTATTTTAAACATTATTGATAGAATATGGCATGATCATAGTTATCCAAGTGTTTGGGAACTAGCCATTATTTTAGCCTTTTTAAAACCCGATTAGGACAAGTTTTTAGCAGCAAACTACTGACCTATTGCACTGACATCTTCTTTATGTAAAATCATGGAGAAGATGATCAATGCAAGACTGATTTGGTACTTTGAAAACGAGGGTATTCTATCACCGATTCAATGTGGATACAGAAAAATGCACTCAATGACTGATGTGTTGATACAACTTGAGTCCTCTATTTGTGAAGCCTTTGCTTCCAAACAGCACCATGTGACAGTCTTTTTTGACCTTGAAAAGGCATATGATACCATATAGAGATATAGTATAATTAAAACAATTCATGAATTAGGAATAAGAGGAGAGCTACTACTATTTATTCAGTCGTTTTTTTCACGTAGAATTTTTCAAGTGATAGTTGGGGAAGCTCTATCAGAGAGTAAATGTCAGGAAGAAGGAGTTCCTCAGGGTGGTGTGCTGAGTGTAACCCTATTTGCACTAGCAATTAATGGGATATCCTCAGTCATTTCCAGGATGTTCTCTCAACATTATTTGTGGATGATCTCTCCATATCATTTGCTGGAACTAGAATGGCAATGGTTGAGAGAAAACTACAACTCGCAATTGACAGAATTACTCAGTGGGCTGATATGAATAGATTTAAGTTCTCGATAAGTAAAACTACTAATGTCTATTTTTGTGGTATCCGGGGAGTACATCCAGACCCGGATATATACATTAAAGGTCAATGTATCCTATGTGTAAGTGAAGTTAAATTTCTAGGTTTGATATTTGATTTTAGGCTTACGTGGGTGTCTCACTTAAAATCGTTAAAAGCTGAATGTTTGGAGGCTCTGAATCTTTTAAAAGTATTGTCCCATACATCACGGGGCCAGACTACAATACTATTTATTATTATACAAGGCCTTGATTTTTTCCAAAATAAGTTACTCTTCAGCCACCCCAAACCGATTAAAGATGTTAGATTCAATACATCATGCTGGTATTAGATTGTCCATAGGAGCATTTAGAACTTTGACTATTACAAGTCTCCTTGTTGATGCTGGAGAATTACCTCTAGACCTTTACCGAAAGTCTTCTATTGTTCGGTATTGGTTTGGGTTGCAAAGACTCCCTAACTCTTTAGCCTTTCAAGATGCAAGCCTTGTAAGACACATCATACTTTGAGTTGCACCCTAAATCTTCTCAACCTTATGACTCTCGGGTGTAACAATTATTAAACAGTCTGATTATAATTAGAAGTAAGGTGCTTCCATTTAAGGTATCATCAACGCCTCCATGGAAATTAGCAGAGGTATCTTTTTGTAAATATTTTATTGGCGTTAAGAAGAATATGACCGACTTAGAGTCCAGATCACTTTTTATGGAACATGTTGCAGAACATAAGGGATCGACTTTTATATATACTGATGGCTCCAAATCTGATGCTGGCGTTGGATTTAGAGTACACAGTAATGATTGTAGAGGTGTACTTCCTCTAACAGCTTCCATATTTACTGCCAAACTGTATGGCATCCTAACTGCTATTAAGAAAATAGCATTGGAGAAGGAGGGTAATTTTACCATTTTTAGTGATGCAAGGAGTCTCCTTCAAGCTTTATAAGTTTTTGATTCTAGTAACACTCTAGTTTTAAAGATTTTACAATGGCTTTTTATTATTGGACTGAGAGGTATAATGGATCAATTTTGTTGGATTCTAGCACATGTAGGAATGTCTGGGAATGAGAAGGCAGATTTACTGGCGAAGAATGCTGCATCCGAGTTGCTACCAAGAAGGTATCCTATTCCCTTTAATTATTTCCTACCTAACATCAAGAAATTGTTTTGTAATAATTGGCAACAGCACTGGGATATTCTAGATGGCAATAAGATGAGAGAGGTAACAAATGTCATCTCTCCTTGGAGATATAACAGGATGCCCCGAAAGTGGGAGACGTCTCTTTGTCGTCTCCGCATTGGTCACACACGGTTGACACACGAGTTTCTTCTGAAGGGCCAACACCAACCATATTGCGAAGTTTGTTTGCTACCTTTAACAGTGAGGTATTTGTTGACCGAATGCCCCAATTATAATAGCTTAAGAAATGAATATGTGTTTGAGGCTCGAGGCGAGGATGGCAGGGTCATCCTGTCCAAGATCCTTGGACATGATGTGTTGTACAATGCTAGTGGCATTTTTAAATTGATATCAGAAGCAGGTCTTCTTAATGCTATTCAACTTTCATAACATATTTACTTTTAGTGGCATCTTTAAATTTGTATAAGAAGCAGGTCTTCTTAATGATATTTAACTTTTATAACATTTACTTCTATGGTTTTAATTTAATATTCTTTTAATCTTTATTTGTAATAAACAATATTGGCGTCAATGACCTTTGATGTCAGGATGCCAGAGAGCTTCAAATCAATCAATCAAACCAACGCACTATTGAGTCTTACTTTTTGATGATCCTGGCCTCAGACACTGACTGAAACTACCTTCCTTCGCCAACAGAGAAGCGCTCGCCTGGTTCCAGCGTGTTGAAGTCTACTGCGTGCCCTTTGGGTATGGCACCTACCCAAACCTGTACGTGCTACCGTCCCGGATGTCGATATTTTGCCCGTGAAGGACCTGATGACCAAAGTCGACGCTCTTATGGACAGCTACTTCACCACCTTCCACACCTCCATCAACATCTCCACTCCTGACGAAATGGACTACTATTCAACATTGACAGAAGCTGACGTGACTGCAGTAGGACACAGGCACCCACCCCATGACTTGCTGGAGCGGTAACAAACCTGCCCACCACCCACATATACCTCCCCTCATTTAAATCCCAGCCAATGACCTCTCCAGCCACTTACTGACAGCCATCGTCTGCAGTTATGCTATTACTACTCCAAATTCAGGGCTGCTGTGAAGAAATGTGCAAATGGTTGTCAGTGGCCAAAAACCGTGTAAGTAGGCCAACGCATGCAATCTGGTAGATGCTAACAGATCTGTGATACCCAACCACGATTATGAAACCCTCAAATTATTGTTTGGAAGTGGCAAATATTTCCACCTCCTGGTCAATGTAGCTTACCGACAGTTAGTCAGCGCGGATTCATACTCGTAGATGCCTCTCCAACCCACCATCTCCTACCTTGCTCTCCACATCAGCGCATCCACGGATGCCTACACTCATCTCTTCACGCCGTACCAGATGTTTTCTGTCCAGAGCTTTGTCAAACGCTCACGGTTTCCACCAAACAAGGAGTTTATCACCATATCAAGACAACGAGGGCCCCAGTATTTGCCAGATTCAGACATCTGGCACCGGATTATTTAGCAGCCGCTAAACAGACGTTCGCTGAAATGGAAGAAATGAGCCTTTGCCAAAAGGCCAAAACCCCATGGTCATCACCCTTACAAATAGTTCTAAAGAAAGATGGTTCTCTGCATCCATGTGGGGATTACAGGTGCCTGAACATACAGACAGAACCGGATCACTATCCCCTCACAAACATTGCCGATGTGACCTACTACTTGCACAAAATATAGGTTTTCTCCCCACTCGACCTCCTGAAGGGATATAATCAGGTGCCCATGAACCCAGAAGGCATCCCCAAGACTGCCATCGCCACTCATTTCGGTACTATTATTCAATTATTTCAGTTTTGGCCTTCGTAATGCTGGGGCCACTTTACAACGTCTCATGGACGGCATCTTAGGGGGACCTCCCCTTCTTTATATATTATGTGGACATCATACTTGTGTTTTCTTCCTCTAAAGAGGAACACCTCCGTCATCTATGCATCGTTCTCGACCACCTACAACAAAACAACCTTGTATTCCGGTACAACAAGTGTACCTTTGGGGCCAATGAAGTATCGTTCTTAGGGCACCCCATCACTCCTGAAGGAGTCCTCCCCTGAGAAAGAAGAAGCCATTTAGAATTTTCCACACCTTCGACCATCAAAGCTCTGCAAGAATTCTTGGACATGATCAACTATTATCACTGTTTCCTGCCAGCCATTGCCGCCACTCTTTCCCCCCTCTATTATTATTATTATTATTATTATTATTGTTATTATTATTATTATTATTATTATTATTATTATTATTATTATTACCTAAGCTACAACCCTAGTTGGAAAAGCAAGATCCTATAAGCCCAAGGGCTCCAACAGAGAAAAATAGCACAGTGCGGAAAGAAAATGAGGAAATTGATAAATGATGTGAGAAATAATTAGCAATAATTAAAATATTTAAAAAACAGGAACAACATCAAAACAGATATTTAATATATAAACTATAAAAAGACTTATGTCAGCCTGTTCAACATAAAAACATTTGCTGCAAGTTTGAACTTTTGAAGTTCTACAGATTCATCTATCCGATTAGGAAGATCATTCCACAACTTGGTCATAGCTGGTATAAAACTTCTAGAAACTATGTAGTATTGGGCCTTTCGATGGAGAATGCTTATTAGAATTACCTGCATATCTAGTATTACGAACAGGATGGAACTGTCCGAGAAGATCTTAATGTAAAGGCTGATCAGAATTATAAAAAATCTTATGCAACATGCATAACAAACTAATTGAACGATGGTACCAGTGATTAATATCTAGATCAGGAATAAGAAATTCAATAGACCGTAAGTTCCTGTCAAACAAATTAAGATGAGAATCAGCAGTTGAAGACCAGACAAGAGAACAATACTCGAAACAAAGTAGAATCCAAGAATTAAAAAACTTTTCAGAATAGATTGATCACCAAAAATCTTAAAAGACTTTCTCAATAAGCCAATTTTTTGTGCAGTTGAAGAAGACACAGACCTAATGTGTTTCTCAAAAGTAAATTTGCTGTCGGGAATCACATCTAAAATTTTAAAGGGGTCATCGAGAGTTAGAGAAACATAATCAATGCTGAAATCTGGATGTTGAGTAGCCACTGTCCTAAATCTACCTACAATCATACTTTGAGTTTTGTTAGGATTCAACTTCATGGCCCCTAATTTGCACCATGCACTAATTTTAGCTAGATTTCTATAAAGTGATTCAGCAACCCCAGATCTACATTCAGGAGATGGAATTTATGTAAGGAGTGCGGCATCATCTGCAAATGCAACAAGTTTTTTTCTAGTCCAAATCACATGTCATGTGTATATCGTATAAAAAGTTATGGGCTTTGAACACTACTCTGAGGATATCACATTCCTATACTCACTATGGAGCCCATCAACAAGTCTGTGATTTATTACTTAGAAATTCAATAATGATGCTAAGAAACGACCCATCAACTCCCAACGTTTTGAGTTTGAAAACAAGGACCTCATGATTATCACGGTCAATGGAAGCACTAAAATCAAGACCAGCCATACGAACTTCCTGACCTCAATCAAGGAATTTCTGCTCCAAGGCCTTTATGAAAATCATATTGCAAACTAGGGAACAGATGATTACCTTCAGCAAACCTAGTAAAACGTTTTGCCAAAAGACATTAGAAAAATATATATAATATGGGAGTTATGGAAATTGGTCAGTAATTGGTTGGACTTGAGCAACCACAAACACATTTATATAGTGGAATAACATTACCCATTCTTCAACAAGTGCTAAAAGCTCCTCTTCATGCTAACTTGCACAAAATAACAGATAACTTAAGTGCTAAGAAATCTGTAGCCTTTATAAAAAACAAAGGAAAAATACCAATTTGGTCTATACCTCCATAAGCATCAAGGTTGATCATGAGAGCTTTCATTCCACGAGATCGAAAAGCTAAATTATTTAGTTTAGCCTCAAGGAAACAAGAATGAAGAAGATCAAGTTTCTCATTACTCATTTTACTGTCAAACACATCAGTCAAAAGGGTTGCCTTTTCCTTAGGACAATGAGTGAGAGTCATCTTGTTTGAGTAAAGGAGTAACTGTTGCATTTACACCAAGAAGTGCAGGTTTAAGGGTAGTCCACCCCTTATCTTCCTGGGTTGTACCAGAAACGGTTTCTTTAATGGTTAGATTATATTCCCTTTCAGTTGAAGTATAAACTCCTTGAGGAAAAGCTCTAAGTTGAGTATAGTTATTCCAAGTCAAATCTGATCTGTTGCCCTTCCAAAGATGATAGGCCTTCTGCTTCTCCAAATAAGCACGTCTACAATTATTATTGAACCAGGGTTTGTCCTTCTCTCGGTATTTTAGCACATGAGAAGGGATACACCTATTAACTCTGTTGACTAGATTTTCATTCAAAAAGGCAACAGGATCAACACTACTATACAATTGTGATTAATTCAAGCCCAAAAGATCACTCAAAATCCCATTCCAGTCGGCTTCAGATTTTATATAATCTTGCATGAGTATGATACATTAAGGACAGGCGGCTCAGTCTTCATTACTAATTAAATCAAGGCATTATCAGATGTCCCAACTAGAGAACCAACTTTCTTGTTATGATGCCAGGGAGTCGATGTATGCGAGGTCCAAGCAGTTACCAGACCTGTGAGTAAATTCCCTTATGATTTGCTCACTGCCTGATTCAGATGCAAAGTCTAAAGCTCTTAAGCTATGGCAATTGGTAGGAGAAACAGAATTTAACCACTTCCTATGGTGAGCATTGGAATAACCAACAAAGACAAAAGAAACCTTTCTATCATCTCCTTGTATGTTAGCCATAATGGTAAGAAGGCAATCAAAGATAGAATCATCCATGTCTGGATTCCGGTAGATCGAACACAAATAGAAGTTGTTATGCCTGCCACAAACTTTTATTACCTGAATCTCATGACATCCACATTCATAGCAGGACTTTTGAGAAGCAGGGTACTCAGTCCCATTACTGTATTCACCGCCATTCCCCTGGCCCTAGGTATGGAATCCTGTTTCAAAATTACTGGCTATTTAAAACCAGTTATAAGGAGCTCAGATGAATGCCTCATAATATAAACCAAAGTTTCTGAGCACAAAAGAATATTTTACTGTCTGGACGCAACTGTAAGGTCTTGAATATTTGCATGCAGACCACGAAATTGACGAAATTTAGGATGTACTGGTCCCGAAATGTGCTCAATATCTACAGACAGCATAAGAATTAATGGTAACAAAAAAGATACGTCATACTTAACAACTAAATTAACAAGAATGATAACAAAAACAATGTTTTAATCAAACAATAGATTACATGTATATCCCAGTATGAGATAGAGATCTATTTTGATTTGAGTACGATATTGTGTTGATTTTCATCCATATACTGTATATGTGATGCGTGTTGAGGCATTTTCTATTTCTTTTGTTAAGCACCACTTTAATATTATTTTAATTAATAATAGTATCTCAGTCAATCATATCAGTGCAATTGATTATTCATATTAAGACCCTCAGGAAAGTGGGTGATGGTAAAATGCCATATAGTTCCTTAACTTTACTTCTTGAATTTAGGTAAACAATAGTTTTACAGTATTCTTCTACGTTGATATATTGGTTTTTAAACACAGACTGGAACAATAAAAACTCTTGAAGATTGGAGGCTGCAACCGTAGACTTCTGCTACACTCTTCAGCATTCGGGATGCGATATCCATGAATTCTATGTGGGCGATTTGGGGATGGCTTCTTCTTTGTGTCCACTCATCGACACCAATCTTGGTAATTTCTCCTTCATCGTAGATAATCTTTTACCTTCCGGTTGAACGGTAATCTGTTGGCTAATAGGGAACTCGGTCCCATTGTTGTCCGGTTTTGGACACAGAAAATTCCTCTTATTAACTTGACGTCTAGTAAGTGCAGGCCAACTCTGCACCTGATGTGGGGCCTCACCCCATGACGGGGCGGGGTTGGGGGGAAGGGACAACCGACTATGGCGGTTTACTGTAGGAAAGAGTGCCCTTCTATTCCATCACCGGCTTAAGTAGCTTAGAATAAGGGCATTGTAATTGCGTCACGTCATGTGACTATTCTTGTGTTCTATTGGTCCCTTTTTCTGACGTAATGGTAACGTCATATGTCACTTCCTGTTTCTCGGCAGGTGTGCATTTTTGTTGCGTGTCACTCATATGTTTCCATCGTTGGTCGTAGTTATGGCGAACTAATTGCGATGTAAGCATTTTTCACAAACATTGTCTTCTGAGTACCACTTCACTCCGATTATTTTTTTTCTCCTCTCTATCTCTCTCTCTCTCTCTCTCTCTCTCTCTCTCTCTCTCTCTCTCTCTCTCTCTCTCTCTCTCTCTCTATTTATTTCAATGTCTCTCTATCGTTGAACTAACGAATAAAACTCATAAAATACATAATCAAATATTCAGTGTGAAATTTTCTCCTTTACATGACATATATATATATATATATATATATATATATATATATATATATATATATTATACGTATATATATATATATATATATATATATATATATATATATATATATATATATATATACACAGTATATATATATACATATACATAAATGATGTTTATATATGTATGATATATACTATATGTATATACAATTAAAGAAGGAGGGACAATCCTATGAATAAGACACCTGGGTTCTACGGAGAAGTGTATTTTTTAATGACTTGTTATCTATCAATTCCCTCCCTATGTATCTGGTTGAATTAGGATCAGAATCCTTCCAAGGTTCTTCATTGCTTTCCACTGACCACCTAAAAAAAAAAAAAAAAAAAAAAAAAAAAAAAAAAAAAAAAAAAAAAAAAAAAAAAAAAAAAAAAAAGCTGAAAAGGAAAATATATCCGGGATTATACCTGACGGGACCCTTGCGCCTTTAAGACCTTAATCCATCTTCTGTTTCAGAACTTCTTTAAACCGAAATCTCCAGTTAAAATTACTGAATTCGTTGGACTTTGACACGATATATTCTGACTCACCAGCCACTTTAATTTGGTTTGTTGAACGTTACCAAATCCCAGAATGGAAGTGATATGGTCAACTATAGTCAATCAAGAGAAATAAGGCCGCTGAAATTTTGAATGTTAATGAAAATCAACCTTATTGACTAAAAAAAAAAAAAAAAATCTGAGTGGCTTCAAGTTAATCCTCTATCATTTGTAAACACCTGGTGTTTGAGAGGACTCCCTATATGTAAAGGATACTAAGCCGTATACTATACCAGTACATCTTAGACGCCAGTATAGGTGTTTGTGACTTATAACATTCAAAGCTTTCAATATAACTACGATACATCTATTTGTATAATAAGGTAAGTACCGTATATTACCTGTCAGTATCTTCCAAATAAATGGTTATAAAACCAACAAAAGATTTTTCCTTCTTGAAAAAACACACAAGAAATCATGTCCATCATTCAGCTTTACACAGAAAACTCAGGTGATTGAATGTACGATAGCCTATATCTATTTCTATAATAAATAAGGCAATACATTGCCTGTCCTTATCTTTTCAATAAACACATAAGAAATTATGACTATCATGCAGCCTTATACAAAACAATTATTAAGTATAAAAGATAGATATTGCCCACAAAAACATTTGATATTATAATCATGATAATGAAAGGTGTTTAAGCAATATACGGAAAAAATATTTATAGAATAAAATATCAAGTAAAAAATATATATACAAGTAGGATACAGTGTACGGAAATAATGCAGGTAAAGGATTAGTGACCCTTCAAATCAACCCCCACTGTGTCCTAAAAGTTCGTCAGGCCAATGTCAATACGGCGACGCTTCTGTTTCTGTAGAGGCCTTATTTCTCTGGGAAGACTATAGGAAGGATTTTTGTATCTCAAAAACATAACAAAGAAAATCGCTTCGGCCTTGGCGTTTCTTAATCCTGGTCAAGTGATAGATGCATGTGAGGAACTAAATGAAGACCTCAAACGTTTGCAATTGGATGAAGATATGCAAATATTGTATGATTAAGTTGAAGACACGTACATCAGTAAAAGACAGAGAAGAGAAAGTAGAACCTCTATTTTTCCAATCGAAATGCGGAACACTCGGTAAAGAACAGAAAATGGCATAGTAAAGACAAAAACAGGTTAGAGGGATGGAAGCATGCTATTCAGGGAAGGAATGATTTTTAATGGTCTGATATTATATTCATGGAATTTGTATCACTGCTCATCCAGCCGTATGGAGCTTTCTTCAAAAAGACTTCAAAAAGATGACGCTATTCAGTAAAACAATTTAAATGCATATATCAGTGGGCATGAAGCACCTGTCAAAAGAAAGACTAAGGAAATTAAGATGTACCCACATAACGAAGTATCTACTGAAGATTTTTGGGAGGAATCAGCTATAATATAACATATTGAAGATTTAATTTTCTTATTCTTAAATGGTTTTTATTAAATTATTATCATTGATCAGTTTTATCTATACCTAATCTCTAATAAAGATTTTATTTAGAACTATCATTCTTACATGAAAACCTCTTGTATACCAGTTGTTAAAAAGTCTGTTCTGCTGAAAACAAAACTAACTAGAGGGGCAATCAGTAGAGCGCAGACCTCCGCTGCGGAAGCTTATTTCTGGACCTTGACCTTGACCATTAACGTTAACTTGTATTAATTGGCGTGGATTTTCACACACTCAAATATGAACAAAGTTGGAAGTCTCTGTAACGATGTCCAAACGTATGGCTGACTACGTGAATTGGACATTTTGCTTAACAGTGACCTTGACCTTAACCTTCCAAAATTTAAACATTTCTAGCTTTTTACATAAAAGTTGATCCATGCGAGTTTCATTACTCTACGATTAAAATTGTGGCCAGGAAGCTGATCACAAACAAACAGACACACACACACAAACAAACAAACATACACATAAACAATTAAATAAACACACAAACACACAAACAGTGGTTAAAACATAATCTCCTTCCAGCTTCGTTGGCGGAAGTCAATATAATGGCTGAGAACAAAGTATATTTCATTCCACTTACTACCCCAGTACAGTACTAACCTAAGCCACATTAAAAGTGTTTTTTTTTTTTTTTTAAACTACCCACATTGGCTAAAAGCTCATCTAGGACCAGATGGAATGTACTGCTAGCTATTTTGTAACACTAGCGATTTCGACACCGGCTATTATTATATTCGCCATATTGTCACAGTCGGTGAACTGTACTAGCTCTTTTGACCTAGCTCAAATGGATCGGGCTCATATATATATATATATATATATATATATATATATATATATATATATATGTATATATATATATATATCTATCTATCTATCTATATATATATATATATATATATATATATCTCGATAGATAGATGGATAGATTGATAGATTGATATGGATGGGTATATATATATATATATATATATATATATATATATATATATACACACACATATATATATATATATATATATATATATATGCATATATTTATATATATACTGTACATATATATATATATATAATATATATATATATACATATATATATATATATATACATATATATATATATATATATATATATATATATATATATATATATATATATATTTATACACACACACACACATATATATATATATATATATATATATATATATATATATATATGGATAAATATCAACACAACATCTTGTTCAAATAGAAATAAATTTCTACCTCATACTTGGGATCGAACGCTAGCCCCTTCTAATGAATGGCCAGGTCGATTGATATATATATATATATATATATATATATATATATATATATATATATATATATATACATATACATATATATATTACATATATGTATATATATATGAATATATATATATATATCTATATATATATATATATATATATATATTCATATATATATATATATATATATATATATATATATATATTCATATATATATACATATATGTAATATATATATGTATATATATATATATATATATATATATATATATATATATATATATACATATATATATATATATATACATATATATATTACATATATATATATATATATATATATATATATATATATATATATATATATATATATGATTTGTGTGCTAACGACCTGAATTATAGACGTTGTTTATTTAGATATACTTTGGAATTGTAAAAATCTAAGGCTCAGGCTTGATATGGTGGACATTATCATCATTATTGTTATTATTATCATTGTTATTATTATCATTATCTTTATTATTATTACTACTAGGTGAGCTAAAGCCCTAGTTGGAAAAATAGGATGATATGAGCCCAAGGGCTCCAACAAGGAAAAGTAGCTCAGTGAGGAAAGGAAATAAGGAAAATAAGGAAATAAATACTGTCCATATCTTTTCTATCATTTTCATTATATGTAATGACCAGGGCCATTTTTTTCTTTTAGTATGTTGTTAGAATACCCTCTACTTTAGATTGCTCTTATAACCATGTTTCTCTTTTCTGTTTCTTAGTGTTATCCCCATAATTATTTTTTGCTTAGCTCTTTGAGTTGTAACTAAGGTATTCAGTACGGATTTAGTAAGGCTCCAATTTTCGAATGCATAAGTTGATAATAGTAGGACCATTGTATTAAATATAGGTAGTATAGGTAGTAAGTTGGCCCGGGCACCAGCCGCCCGTTGAGATATTACCGCTAGATAGTTATGGGATCCTTTGACTGGCCAGACAGGACTAAATTGGATCCTTCTTTCTGGTTACGGTTCACTTTACCTTTGCCTACACATACACCGAATAGTCTGGCCTATTCTTTACAGATTCTCCTCTGTCCTCATACACCTGACAACACTGGGATTATCACACAATATTTCTTCATCCAAGGGGTTGACTACTGCACTGTAATTGTTCAGTGGCTACTTTCTCTTGGTAAGGGTAGAAGAGACTCTTTAGCTATGGTCAGCAGCTCTTCTAGGAGAAGGACACTCCAAAATCAAACCATTATTCTCAGTGCCATGACCTCTGTACCATGATCTTCCACTGTCTTGGGTTAGAGATCTCTTGCTTGAGGGTACACTCGGGCACGCTATTCTATCTTATTTCTCTTCCTCTAGTTTTGTTAAAGTTTTTATAGTTTATTTAAGAAATATTTATTTCAATGTTGTTACTGTTCTTAAGATATTTTATTTTTCCTTGTTTCCTTTCCTCACTGGGCTATTTTCCCTGTTGGAGCCCCTGGGCTTATAGCATTCCGCTTTTCCAACTAGGGTTGTAGCTTAGCAAATAATAATAATAATAATAATAATAATAATAATAATAATAATAAATAGTATTTTAGAGAAATTGACATTCTACGTTTCATAGTCTCATTTTGTTTACCAAAATCTCTCCATCCTATGCTTATCCTTCATTTAATTTCGGTCTCGTGTCCTGAGGAAACACTTACTGTCTACTCTAAGTATGTTTTGTATATTCGTTAACAATTTTCAGAGTTTTGTCTAGAACCTATATTTGTTGTTTTTCTGTCTTTTTTTTAACCTTATCCTAGTATCACTCATATTCATTTTCAGTCCTACATTTCTGCTTTCTCTATTAAGATCTTGTATCATCTTTTATAATTCCTCCCATGATTCACTAAATACAATTTTGTTATCAGCAAATCCTAAGTTGTTAAGGTATTCCCAATTAGTGTTATATCCTACATTTACCCAATCTAAATTTTTAAAATATTATTCTAGAAATGCTGTGAAGAATTTTTGCACTAACTTTATGTAGTTTTATGATTGCTGTATTTCCCGTATAAAAATCTTCGTGTTCCAACATAAGCTTTATCTATTCGTTATCTTTGAAGTGTTATCATTACCGCTTAAGTTTTGACGGAATAAAAAGCTTTCTCATAGTCTATAAATGTCATACATAGGGGTTTTCCATACTCTGTTAAATTTTCCATTAGCCAGTTAATTACATGGATGTGGTCAGTTATTTAATACCTGCGTTTAAAGGCTGCCGGCTCTCTTGGTTAATCAAAGTCTAGCTGGCTTTCTATTCGGACTAATATGATCTTTGTAAATATCTTAACTATTACAGAGAGTAAACTTATTGGCCGGTAATTTTTCAGGTCTTTTGTGTCTCCCTTTTTGCAAATTAGTATAATGATAAAATTTTTCCAATCTGTAGGTATAGAGCATTCTTGCAGACATTTTATGGAAAGTTCGGCTAATTTTACTGCTATGAAATCACTTAGTGATCTGATATTATCCTAAATCAATCCCTCATCCCAATGGATGTCCAACAAAACTACCCTATCACTGATCACCTGAATTATAACACACACACACACACACACACACACACAAATATATATATATATATATATATATATATATATATATATATATATATATATATATATATATATATATATATATATATATATATAGAAACACCAATGCTACCCTCAAAGTAACCCATCTTCTTTCGTCTTAAACAAAGAGAGATTCGCTAATCCATTAGATCACGCATGCATATGCCAATCTAGCTTTTTAAGTCTTACGTATGTAAATATACTAGAAAAAAATTTCGCAATTTATTCTTGGAAGTAAGCACTCTTTTAAATCCAATGTACGAAAGCATCTTTTCCAAATTAAAATATCACTTTTGAGACATTTGCTTTTACATAATATTTAAGAATGTAATTGTGTAGCTTGTAAATATTGACAGTTAAATTTAATCTTGAATGTTGTCTCAGTCTCTGTTTGTAAAGACTGCGGGACTATCTTATGGTATTGGTAAAATTATTATTATTATTATCATTAGCTAATATGCATCCTTAGTTGGAAAAACAGAAGTTCACACTTTTAACAAATGCTTAATATATATTATATATCTATTAAATATTTTTATATATATTGATATATTTATTATTGTTTCTATTTTTCCTTTATTTCTTATTTTAAGTAGTTAATGTTTAAGTTGGATGAAAAAAACAGTTTTTATTGTGTAACTTGATAATAGAGATTCAGTTGATTGCAAATTTTGCTTGATAAAATGGAAAGTTGAGCAATAGATTATTAGTAATAATCAATTTCAAATCTGAATTATTGGAGCCGATGAATCCAAATCCGAATGATTGATACCGATTAATCCAAATCTGAATTACCGGTGCCAATCAATCCTAATCCGAATGATTGATGCCAATTAATCCAAATCTGAATTATTGTTGTTGATTAATCCAAATCTGAATTACTGGTACCAGTCAATCCAAATCTGACTTATTAGTGTCGATCAATCCAAATCTGACTTATTGGTGTTAATCAATTCAAATCTGAATTACTGGTGTTGATCAATCCAAATCTGAATTACTAGTGATAATCAATCCAAATCTGAACTACTGGTGTTCATCAATCCAAATCTGAATTACAAGTGTTAATCAATCCAAATCTGAATTACTGGTGGTGATCAATCCAAATCTGAATTATTGGTGTTAATCAATCCAAATTTGGATTACTGGTGGTGATCAATCAAAATCTGAATTACAAGTGTTGATCAATCCAAATCTGAATTACAAGTGTTGATAAATCCAAATCTGAATTACTAGTGTTGATCAATCCAAATCTGAATTACAAGTGTTAATCAATCCGAATCTGAAATACTGGTGTTGATCAATCCAAATCTGAATTATTAGTGATAATCAATCCAAATCTGAAATACTGGTGTTGATCAATCCAAATCTGAATTACAAGTGTTGATCAATCCAAATCTGAATTACAAGTGTTAATCAATCCAAATCTGAATTACTGGTGGTGATCAATCCAAATCTGAATTACAAGTGTTAATCAATCCAAATCTGAATTACTGGTGGTGATCAATCAAAATCTGAATTACAAGTGTTGATCAATCCAAATCTGAATTACAAGTGTTGATAAATCCAAATCTGAATTACTAGTGTTGATCAATCCAAATCTGAATTACTGGTGATGATCAATCAAAATCTGAATTACAAGTGTTAATCAATCCAAATCTGAATTACTGGTGGTGATCAATCAAAATCTGAATTACAAGTGTTAATCAATCCAAATCTGAATTACAAGTGTTGATAAATCCAAATCTGAATTACTAGTGTTGATCAATCCAAATCTGAATTACAAGTGTTAATCAATCCAAATCTGAATTACAAGTGTTGATCAATCCAAATCTGAATTACTGGTGGTGATCAATCCAAATCTGAATTAGAAGTGTAAATCAATCCAAATCTGAATTACTGGTGTTAATCAATCCAAATCTGAATTATTGGTGTTGATCAATCCAAATCTGAATTACTGGTGTTGATCAATCCAAATCTGAATTAGAAGTGTAAATCAATCCAAATCTGAATTAAAATATTTGATCAATCCAAATCTGAAATACTGGTGTTGATCAATCCAAATCTGAAATAGTGGTGTTAATCAATCCAAATCTGAATTACTGGTGTTGATCAATCCAAATCTGAATTATTGGTGTTGATCAATCCAAATCTGAATTACTGGTGTTGATCAATCCAAATCTGAATTATTGGTGTTGATCAATCCAAATCTAAATTACTGGTGTTGATCAATCCAAATCTGAATTATTGGTGTTGATCAATTTAAATCTGAATTACTGGTGTTGATCAATCCAAATCTGAATTAGAAGTGTAAATCAATCCAAATCTGAATTACCGGTGTTGATAAATCCAAATCTGAATTACTGGTGTTGATCAATCCAAATCTGAATTACTGGTGTTGATCAATCCAAATCTGAATTATTGGTGTTGATCAATCGAAATCTGAATTACTGGTGTTGATAAATCCAAATCTGAATTACTGGTGTTGATCAATCCAAATCTGAATTATTAGTGTTGATCATTCCAAATCTGAATTACTGGTGTTGATAAATCCAAATCTGAAATACTGGTGTTGATAAATCCAAATCTGAATTACTGGTGTTGATCAATCCAAATCTGAATTATTGGTGTTGATCAATCCAAATCTGAATTACTGGTGTTGATCAATCCAAATCTGAATTAGAAGTGTAAATCAATCCAAATCTGATTACTGGTGTTGATAAATCCAAATCTGAATTACAAGTGTTAATCAATCCAAATCTGAAATAGTGGTGTTAATCAATCCTAATCTGAATTACTGGTGTTGATCAATCCAAATCTGAATTATTGGTGTTGATCAATCCAAATCTGAATTATTGGTGTTGATCAATCCAAATCTGAATTACTGGTGTTGATCAATCCAAATCTGAATTAGAAGTGTAAATCAATCCAAATCTGAATTACTGGTGTTAATCAATCCAAATCTGAATTATTGGTGTTGATCAATCCAAATCTGAATTACTGGTGTTGATCAATCCAAATCTGAATTAGAAGTGTAAATCAATCCAAATCTGAATTACTGGTGTTAATCAATCCAAATCTGAATTATTGGTGTTGATCAATCCAAATCTGAATTACTGGTGTTGATCAATCCAAATCTGAATTAGAAGTGTAAATCAATCCAAATCTGAATTAAAATATTTGATCAATCCAAATCTGAATTACTGGTGTTGATCAATCCAAAAATGAAAAAGTGGTGTTAATCAATCCAAATCTGAATTACTGGTGTTGATCAATCCTAATCTGAATTACTGGTGTTAATCAATCCAAATCTGAATTAGAAGTGTAAATCAATCCAAATCTGAATCAAAATATTTGATCAATCCAAATCTGAATTACTGGTGTTGATCAATCCAAATCTGAAATAGGGGTGTTAATCAATCCAAATCCGAATTACTGGTGGAGATCAATCCAAATCTGAATTACTGGTGTTGATCAATCCAAATCTGAATTACTGGCGTTGATCAATCCAAATCTGAATTACTTGTGTAAATCAATCCAAATCTGAATTACTGGTGTTAATCAATCCAAACCTGAATTATTGGTGTTGATCAATCCAAATCTGAATTACTGGTGTTGATCAATCCAAATCTGAATTAGAAGTGTAAATCAATCCAAATCTGAATTACTGGTGTTGATCAATCCAAATCTGAATTAGAAGTGTAAATCAATCCAAATCTGAATTACTGGTGTTAATTAACCCAAATCTGAATTACTGGTGTTAATCAACCCAAATCTGAATTACTGGTGGTAATCAATTCAAATCTGAATTAGAAGTGTTAATCAATCCAAATATGAATAACTGGTGTTAATCAATCCAAATCTGAATTATTGGTGTTGATCAATCCAAATCTGAATTACTGGTGTTGATCAATCCAAATCTGAATTAGAAGTGTAAATCAACCCATATCTGAATTACTGGTGTTAATCAACCCAAATCTGAGTTACTGGTGTTAATCAATCCAAATCTGAATAACTGGTGTTGATCAATCCAAATCTGAATTAGAAGTATAAATCAATCCAAATCTGAATTACTGGTGGTGATCAATCCAAATCTGAATTAGAAGTGTAAATCGATCCAAATCTGAATTACTGGTGTTCATCGAGCCAAATCTGAATTACTGGCGTTGATCAATCCAAATCTGAATTACTGGTGTTATTCAATCCAAATCTGAATTACTGGTGTTGATCAATCCAAATCTGAATTACAAGTGTTAATCAATCCAAATCTGAATTACTGGTGTTGACCAATCCAAATCTGAATTACTGGTGTTGACCAATCCAAATCTGAATTAATGGTGTTGATCAATCCAAATCTGAATCACTGGTGTTGACCAATTCAAATCTGAATTACTGGTGTTGATCAATCCAAATCTGAATTACTGGTGTTGATCAATCCAAATCTGAATTAGAAGTATAAATCAATCCAAATCTGACTCACTGGTGTTAATCAATCCAAATCTGAATTACTGGTGGTGATCAATCCAAATCTGAATTAGAAGTGTAAATCGACCCAAATCTAAATTACTGGTGTTCATCAATCCAAATCTGAATTAGAAGTGTTATTCAATCCAAATCTGAATTACTGGTGTTGATTAATTCAAATCTGAATTACTGGTGTTGATCAATCCAAATCTGAATTACTGGTGATATTCAATCCAAATCTGAATTGCTGGTGTTGATCAATCCAAATCTGAATTACTGGTGTTGACCAATCCAAATCTGAATTACTGGTGTTATTCAATCCAAATCTGAATTACTGATGGTGATCAATCCAAATCTGAATTAAAAGTGTAAATCAATCCAAATATGAATTACTGGTGTTCATCAATCCAAATCTGAATTACTGGTGTTGATCAATCCAAATCTGAATTACTGGTGTTATTCAATGCAAATCTGAATTACTGGTGTTGATCAATCGAAATCTGAATTACAAGTGTTAATCAATCCAAATCTGAATTACTGGTGTTGACCAATCCAAATCTGAATTACTGGTGTTGATCAATCCAAATCTGAATTACTGGTGGTGATCAATACAAATCCTAGTTAGAAGTGTAAATCAATCCAAATCTGAATTACTGGTGTTGATTAATCCAAATCTGAAATACTAGTGTTGATCAATCCATTTGCAAGTGTTAATCAATCCAAATCTGAATTACCAGTGTTGATCAATCCATATCTTATTTACTGGTGTTGATCAATCCAAATCTGAAATAGTGGTGTTAATCAATCCAAATCTGAATTACTGGTGTTGATCAATCTAAATCTTAATTACTGGTGGTGATCAATCCAAATCTGAATTACTGGTGTTAATCAATCCAAATCTGAATTACTGGTGTTGATCAATCCAAATCTGAATTACAAGTGTTAATCAATCCAAATCTGAATTACTGGTGTTGAACAATCCAAATCTTAATTACTGGTTTTGATCAATCCAAATCTGAATTACTGGTGGTGATCAATCCAAATCTGAATTATTGGTGTAATCAATCCAAACCTGAATTATTGGTGTTGATCAATCCAAATCTGAATTACTGGTGTTGATCAATCCAAATCTGAATTAGAAGTGTAAATCAATCCAAATCTGAATTACTAGTGTTAATCAATCCAAATCTGAATTATTGGTGTTGATCAATCCAAATCTGAATTACTGGTGTTGATCAATCCAAATCTGAATTAGAAGTGTAAATCAATCCAAATCTGAATTACTGGTGTTAATCAACCCAAATCTGAATTACTGGTGTTAATCAACCCAAATCTGAATTACTGGTGGTAATCAATCCAAATCTGAATTAAAAGTGTTAATCAATCCAAATCTGAATAACTGGTGTTAATCAATCTAAATCTGAATTATTGGTTATGATCAATCCAAATCTGAATTACTGGTGTTGATCAATCCAAATCTGAATTAGAAGTGTAAATCAATCCAAATCTGAATTACTGGCGTTAATCAACCCAAATCTGAATTACTGGTGTTAATCAACCCAAATCTGAATTACTGGTGTTAATCAATCCAAATCTGAATTACTGGTGTTGATCAATCCAAATCTGAATTAGAAGTATAAATCAATCCAAATCTGACTCACTGGTGTTAATCAATCCAAATCTGAATTACTGGTGGTGATCAATCCAAATCTGAATTAGAAGTGTAAATCGATCCAAATCTGAATTACTGGTGTTGATCAATCCAAATCTGAATTACAAGTGTTAATCAATCCAAATCTGAATTACTGGTGTTGATCAATCCAAATCTGAATTACTGGTGTTGATCAATCCAAATCTGAATTACTGGTGTTATTCAATCCAAATCTGAATTACTGGTGTTGATCAATCTAAATCTGAATTACTGGTGTTGATCAATCCAAATCTGAATTTGAAGTATAAATCAATCCAAATCTGACTCACTGGTGTTAATCAATCCAAATCTGAATTACTGGTGGTGATCAATCCAAATCTGAATTAGAAGTGTAAATCGATCCAAATCTGAATTACTGGTGCTCATCAATCCAAATCTGAATTAGAAGTGTTATTCAATCCAAATCTGAATTACTGGTGTTGATCAAGTCAAATCTGAATTACTGGTGTTGATCAATCCAAATCTGAATTACTGGTGTTATTCAATCTAAATCTGAATTGCTAGTGTTGATCAATCCAAATCTGAATTACTGGTGTTGACCAATCCAAATCTGAATTACTGGTGTTATTCAATCCAAATCTGAATTACTGATGGTGATCAATCCAAATCTGAATTAAAAGTGTAAATCAATCCAAATATGAATTACTGGTGTTAACCAATCCAAATCTGAATTACTGGTGTTATTCAATCAAAATCTGAATTACAAGTGTTAATCAATCCAAATCTGAATTACTGGTGTTGACCAATCCAAATCTGAATTACTGGTGTTGAACAATCCAAATCTGAATTACAAGTGTTAATCAATCCAAATCGGAATTACTGGTGTTGACCAATCCAAATCGGAATTACTGGTGTTGATCAATCCAAATCTGAATTACAAGTGTTAATCAATCCAAATCTGAATTACTGGTGTTGACCAATCCAAATCTGAATTACTGGTGTTGAACAATCCAAATCTGAATTACTGGTAGTGATCAATACAAATCCTAGTTAGAAGTGTAAATCAATCCAAATCTGAATTAATGGTGGGGATCAATACAAATCCTAGTTAGAAGTGTAAATCAATCCAAATCTGAATTACTGGTGTTGATTAATCCAAATCTGAATTACTAGTGTTGATCAATCCATTTACAAGTGTTGATCAATCCAAATCTTAATTACTGGTGGTGATCAATCCAAATCTAAATTACTGGTGTTAATCAATCCAAATCTGAATTACTGGTATTGATCAATCCAAATCTGTTTTACAAGTGTTAATCAATCCAAATCTGAATTACTGGTGTTGAAAAATCCAAATCTGAATTACTGGTTTTGATCAATCCAAATCTGAATTACTGGCGGTGATCAATCCAAATCTGAATTATTGGTGTTAATCAATCCAAATCTGGATTACTGGTGTTGATCAATTCAAATCTGAATTACTGGTGGTGATCAATCCAAATCTGAATTACAAGTGTAAATCAATCCAAATCTGAATTATTGGTTGTGATCAATCCAAATCTAAATTACAAGTGTTAATCAATCCAAATCTGAATTACTGGTGTTGATAAATCCAAATCTGAATTAGACGTGTTAATCAATCCAAATCTGAATTACAATTGTTAAGCAATCCAAATCTGAATTACTGGTGGTGATCAATCCAAATCTGAATTACTGGTGGTGATCAATCCAAATCTGAATTATTGGTGGTGATCAATCCAAATCTGAATTACAAGTGTTGATCAATCCAAATCTGAATTACAAGTGTTAATCAATCCAAATCTGAAATACTGGTGTTGATCAATCCAAATCTGAATTACTGGTGTTAATCAATCCAAATCTCTAATACTGGTGTTAATCAATTCAAATCTGAATTACTGGTGGTGATCAATACAAATCTAAATTACTGGTGGTGATCAATCCAAATCAGAATTACAAGTGTTGATCAATCCAAATCTGAATTACAAGTGTTAATCAATTCAAATCTGAAATACTGGTGTTGATCAATCCAAATCTGAATTACTGGTGTTAATCAATCCAAATCTGTAATACTGGTAATAATCAATTCAAATCTGAATTACTGGTGGTGATCAATACAAATCTAAATTACTGGTGTTGATCAATCTAAATCTGAATTACAAGTGGTAATCAATCCAAATCTGAAATACTGGTGTTGATCAATCCAAATCTGAATTACAAGTGTTGATCAATCCAAATCTGAATTACAAGTGTTAATCAATCCAAATCTGAATTACTGGTGGTGATCAATCAAAATCTGAATTACTGGTGGTGATCAATCCAAAGCTGAATTACTGGTGATGATCAATTTAAATCTGATATACAAGTGTTGATCAATCCAAATCTGAATTACAAGTGTTGATAAATCTAAATCTGAATTACAAGTGTTGATCAATCCAAATCTGAATTACAAGTGTTGATAAATCCAAATCTGAATTACTAGTGTTGATCAATCCAAATCTGAATTACAAGTGTTAATCAATCCAAATCTGAATTACAAGTGTTGATCAATCCAAATCTGAATTACTGGTGTTGATCAATCTAAATCTGAACTACTGGTGTTGATCAATCCAAATCTGAAATAGAAGTGTAAATCAATCCAAATCTGAATTACTGGTGTTAATCAATCCAAATCTGGATTATTGGTGTTGATCAATCCAAATCTGAATTACTGGTGTTGATCAATCCAAATCTGAAATAGTGGTGTTAATCAATCCAAATCTGAATTACTGGTGTTAATCAATCAAAATCTGAATTATTGGTGTTGATCAATCTAAATCTGAATTACTGGTGTTGATCAATCCAAATCTGAATTAGAAGTGTAAATCAATCCAAATCTGAATTACTGGTGTTAATCAATCCAAATCTGAATTATTGGTGTTGATCAATCCAAATCTGAATTACTGGTGTTGATCAATCCAAATCTGAATTACAAGTGTAAATCAATCCAAATCTGAATTAAAATATTTGATCAATCCAAATCTGAATTATTGGTGTTGATCAATCCAAATTTGAATTACTGGTGGTGATCAATCCAAATCTGAAATAGTGGTGTTAATCAATCCAAATCTGAATTACTGGTGTTGATCAATCCAAATCTGAATTATTGGTGTTGATCAATCCAAATCTGAATTATTGGTGTTGATCAATCCAAATCTGAATTACTGGTGTTGATCAATCCAAATCTGAATTATTGGTGTTGGTCAATTCAAATCTGAATTACTGGTGTTGATCAATCCAAATCTGAATTAGAAGTGTAAATCAATCAAAGTCTGAATTACTGGTGTTGATAAATCCAAATCTGAATTACTGGTGTTGATCAATCCAAATCTGAAATATTGGTGTTGATCAATCCGAATCTGAATTACTGGTGTTGATCAATCCAAATCTGAATTATTGGTGTTGATCAATCCAAATCTGAATTACTGGTGTTGATAAATCCAAATCTGAATTACTGGTGTTGATAAATACAAATCTGAATCATTGGTGTTGATCAATCCATATCTGAATTACTGGTGTTGATCAATCCAAATCTGAATTATTGGTTTTGATCAATCCAAATCTGAATTACTGGTGTTGATCAATCCAAATCTGAATTACTGGTGTTGATAAATCCAAATCAGAATCACTGGTGTTGATAAATCCAAATCTGAATTACTGGTGTTGATCAACCCAAATCTGAATTACTGGTGTTGATAAATCCAAATCTGAATTACTGGTGTTGATCAATTCAAATCTGAATTACTGGTGTTGATCAATCCAAATCTGAAATACTGGTGTTGATCAATCCAAATCTGAATTAGAAGTGTAAATCAATCCAAATCTGAATTAAAATATTTGATCAATCCAAATCTGAATTATTGGTGTTGATCAATCCAAATCTGAATTACTGGTGGTGATCAATCCAAATCTGAAATAGTGGTGTTAATCAATCCAAATCTGAATTACTGGTGTTGATCAATCCAAATCTGAATTATTGGTGTTGATCAATCCAAATCTGAATTACTGGTGTTGATCAATCCAAATCTGAATTATTGGTGTTGGTCAATTCAAATCTGAATTACTGGTGTTGATCAATCCAAATCTGAATTAGAAGTGTAAATCAATCCAAATCTGAATAACTGGTGTTGATAAATCCAAATCTGAATTACTGGTGTTGATCAATCCAAATCTGGAATATTGGTGTTGATCAATCCGAATCTGAATTACTGGTGTTGATCAATCCAAATCTGAATTATTGGTGTTGATCAATCCAAATCTGAATTACTGGTGTTGATAAATCCAAATCTGAATTACTGGTGTTGATCAATCCAAATCTGAATTACTGGTGTTGATCAATCCAAATCTGAATTATTGGTTTTGATCAATCCAAATCTGAATTACTGGTGTTGATCAATCCAAATCTGAATTACTGGTGTTGATAAATCCAAATCAGAATCACTGGTGTTGATAAATCCAAATCTGAATTACTTTGTGTTGATCAACCCAAATCTGAATTACTGGTGTTGATAAATCCAAATCTGAATTACTGGTGTTGATCAATTCAAATCTGAATTACTGGTGTTGATCAATCCAAATCTGAATTACTGGTGTTGATCAATCCAAATCTGAATTAGAAGTGTAAATCAATCCAAATCTGAATTACTGGTGTTGATAAATCCAAATCTGAAATAGTGGTGTTAATCAATCCAAATCTTAATTACTGGTGTTGATCAATCCAAATCTGAATTATTGGTGTTGATCAATCCAAATCTGAAATAGTGATATTAATCAATCCAAATATGAATTACTGGTGTTCATCAATCCAAATCTGAATTACTGGTGTTGATCAATCCAAATCTGAAATAGTGGTGTTAATCAATCCAAATCTGAATTACTGGTGTTGATCAATCCAAATCTGAATTATTGGTGTTGATCAATCCAAATCTGAATTACTGGTGGTGATCAATCCAAATCTGAAATAGTGGTGTTAATCAATCCAAATCTGAATTACTGGTGTTGATTAATCCAAATCTGAATTATTGGTGTTGATCAATCCAAATCTGAATTACTGGTGTTGATCAATCCAAATCTGAATTATTGGTGTTGGTCAATTCAAATCTAAATTACTGGTGTTGATCAATCCAAATCTGAATTAGAAGTGTAAATCAATCCAAATCTGAATTACTGGTGTTGATAAATCCAAATCAGAATTACTGGTGTTGATCAATCCAAATCTGAAATATTGGTGTTGATCAATCCGAATCTGAATTACTGGTGTTGATCAATCCAAATCTGAATTATTGGTGTTGATCAATCCAAATCTGAATTACTGGTGTTGATAAATCCAAATCTGAATTACTGGTGTTGATCAATCCAAATCTGAATTACTGGTGTTGATCAATCCAAATCAGAATCATTGGTGTTGATAAATCCAAATCTGAATTACTGTTGTTGATCAACCCAAATCTGAATTACTGGTGTTGATAAATCCAAATCTGAATTACTGGTGTTGATCAATTCAAATCTGAATTACTGGTGTTGATCAATCCAAATCTGAATAAGAAGTGTAAATCAATCCAAATCTGAATTACTGGTGTTGATAAATCCAAATCTGAAATAGTGGTGTTAATCAATCCAAATCTTAATTACTGGTGTTGATCAATCCAAATCTGAATTATTGGTGTTGATCAATCCAAATCTGAAATAGTGATGTTAATCAATCCAAATATGAATTACTGGTGTTCATCAATCCAAATCTGAATTACTGGTGTTGATCAATCCAAATCTGAAATAGTGGTGTTAATCAATCCAAATCTGAATTACTGGTGTTGATCAATCCAAATCTGAATTATAGGTGTTGATCAATACAAATCTGAATTATTGGTGTTGATCAATCCAAATCTGAATTACTGGTGTTGATCAATCCAAATCTGAATTAGAAGTCTAAATCAATCCAAATCTGAATTACTGGTGTTAATCAATCCAAATCTGAATTACAAGTGTTAATCAATCCAAATCTGAATTACTGGTGTTGATCAGTCCAAATCTGAATTAGAAGTGTAAATCAATCAAAATCTGAATTACTGGTGTTAATCTATCCAAATCTGAATTATTGGTGTTGATCAATCGCGATCTGAATTACTGGTGTTGATCAATCCAAATCTGAGTTAGAAGTGTAAATCAATCCAAATCTGTATTAAAATATTTGATCAATTCAAATCTGAATTACTGGTGTTGATCAATCCAAATCTGAAATAGTGGTGTTAATCAATCCAAATCTGAATTACTGGTGTTGATCAATCCTAATCTGAATTAGAAGTGTAAATCAATCCAAATCTGAATCTGGTGTTGATAATCCAAATCTGAATTACTGGTGTTGATCAATCCAAATCTGAATTATTGGTGTTGATCAATCCAAATCTGAATTACTGGTGTTGATCAATCCAAATCTGAATTACTGGTGTTGATCAATCCAAATCTGAATTACTGGTGTTGATCAATCCAAATCTGAATTACTGGTGTTGATCAATCCAAATCTGAATTACTGGTGTTGATCAATCCAAATCTGAATTACTGGTGTTGATCAATCCAAATCTGAATTACTGGTGTTGATCAATCCAAATCTGAATTACTGGTGTTGATCAATCCAAATCTGAATTACTGGTGTTGATCAATCCAAATCTGAATTAGAAGTGTAAATCAATCCAAATCTGAATTACTGGTGTTGATGAATCCAAATCTGAATTTCTGGTGTTGATCAATCCAAATCTGAATTATTGGTTTTGATCAATCCAAATCTGAATTACTGGTGTTGATCAATCCAAATCTGAATTACTGGTGTTGATAAATCCAAATCAGAATTACTGGTGTTGATAAATCCAAATCTGAATTACTGGTGTTGATCAATCAAAATCTGAATTACTGGTGTTGATAAATCCAAATCTGAAATACTGGTGTTGATCAATTCAAATCTGAATTACTGGTGTTGATCAATCCAAATCTGAATTAGAAGTGTAAATCAATCCAAATCTGAATTACTGGTGTTGATAAATCCAAATCTGAAATAGTGGTGTTAATCAATCCAAATCTTAATTACTGGTGTTGATCAATCCAAATCTGAATTATTGGTGTTGATCAATCCAAATCTGAAATAGTGGTGTAATCAATCCAAATATGAATTACTGGTGTTCATCAATCCAAATCTGGATTACTGGTGTTGATCAATCCAAATCTGAAATAGTGGTGTTAATCAATCCAAATCTGAATTACTGGTGTTGATCAATCCAAATCTGAATTATTGGTGTTGATCAATCCAAATCTGAATTATTGGTGTTGATCAATCCAAATCTGAATTACTGGTGTTGATCAATCCAAATCTGGATTAGAAGTGTAAATCAATCCAAATCTGAATTACTGGTGTTAATCAATCCAAATCTGAATTACAAGTGTTAATCAATCCAAATCTGAATTACTGGTGTTGATCAGTCCAAATCTGAATTAGAAGTGTAAATCAATCAAAATCTGAATTAGTGGTGTTAATCAATCCAAATCTGAATTATTGGTGTTGATCAATTGGATCTGAATTACTGGTGTTGATCAATCCAAATCTGAGTTAGAAGTGTAAATCAATCCAAATCTGAATTAAAATATTTGATCAATCCAAATCTGAATTATTGGTGTTGATCAATCCAAATCTGAAATAGTGGTGTTAATCCAAATCTGAATTACTGGTGTTGATCAATCCTAATCTGAATTACTGGTGGTGATCAATCCAAATCTGAATTAGAAGTGTATATAGATCCAAATCTGAATTACAAGTGTTGATCATTCCAAATCTGAATTACTGGTGTTGATCAATCCAAATCTGAACTACTGGTGGTGATCAATCCAAATCTGAATTACTGGTGTAAATCAATCCAAATCTGGATTACTGGTGTTGATCAATCCAAATCTGAACTACTGGTGTTAATCAATCCAAACCTGAATTATTGGTGTTGATCAATCCAAATCTGAATTACTGGTGTTGATCGATCCAAATCTGAATTAGAATTGTAAATCAATCCAAATCTGAATTACTGGTGTTAATCAATCCAAATCTGAATTATTGGTGTTGATCAATCCAAATCTGAATTACTGGTGTTGATCAATCCAAATCTGAATTAGAAGTGTAAATCAATCCAAATCTGAATTACTGGTGTTAATCAACCCAAATCTGAATTACTGGTGTTAATCAACCCAAATCTGAATTACTGGTGGTAATCAATCCAAATCTGAATTAGAAGTGTTAATCAATCCAAATCTGAATAACTGGTGTTAATCAATCCAAAACTGAATTATTGGTGTTGATCAATCCAAATCTGAATTACTGGTGTTGATCAATCCAAATCTGAATTAGAAGTGTAAATCAATCCAAATCTGAATTACTGGTGTTAATCAACCCAAATCTGAATTACTGGTTTTAATCAACCCAAATCTGAATTACTGGTGTTAATCAATCCAAATCTGAATTACTGGTGTTGATCAATCCAATTCTGAATTAGAAGTATAAATCAATCCAAATCTGACTCACTGGTGTTAATCAATCCAAATCTGAATTACTGGTGGTGATCAATCCAAATCTGAATTAGAAGTGTAAATCGATCCAAATCTGAATTACTGGTGTTGATCAATCCAAATCTGAATTACTGGTGTTATTCAATCCAAATCTGAATTAGAAGTATAAATCAATCCAAATCTGACTCACTGGTGTTTATCAATCCAAATCTGAATTACTGTTGGTGATCAATCCAAATCTGAATTAGAAGTGTAAATCGATCCAAATCTGAATTACTGGTCGTGATCAATCCAAATGTGAATTAGAAGTGTAAATCAATCCAAATCTGAATTACTGGTGTTATTCAATCCAAATCTGAATTACTGGTGTTGATCAATCCAAATCTGAATTACTGGTGTTGATCAATCCAAATCTGAATTTGAAGTATAAATCAATCCAAATCTGACTCACTGGTGTTAATCAATCCAAATCTGAATTACTGGTGGTGATCAATCCAAATCTGAATTAGAAGTTTAAATCGATCCAAATCTGAATTACTGGTGTTCATCAATCCAAATCTGAATTAGAAGTGTTATTCAATCCAAATCTGAATTACTGGTGTTGATCAATCCAAATCTGAATTACTAGTGTTATTCAATCCAAATCTGAATTACTCGTGTTGATCAATCCAAATCTGAATTACTGGTGTTGACCAATCCAAATCTGAATTACTGGTGTTATTCAATCCAAATCTGAATTACTGATGGTGATCAATCCAAATCTGAATTAGAAGTGTAAATCAATCCAAATATGAATTACTGGTGTTCATCAATCCAAATCTGAATTACTGGTGTTGATCAATCCAAATCTGAATTACTGGTGTTATTCAATCCAAATCTGAATTACTGGTGTTGATCAATCCAAATAAGAATTACAAGTGTTAAGCAATCCAAATCTGAATTACTGGTGTTGACCAATCCAAATCTGAATTATTGGTGGTGATCAATCCAAATCTGAATTATTGGTGTTGATCAATCCAAATCTGAATTACTGGTGTTGATCAATCCAAATCTGAACTAGAAGTGTAAATCAATCCAAATCTGAATTACTGGTGTTAATCAATCAAAATCTGAATTATTGGTGTTGATCAATCTAAATCTGAATTACTGGTGTTGATCAATCCAAATCTGAATTAGAAGTGTATATCAATCCAAATCTGAATTACTGGTGTTAATCAATCCAAATCTGAATTATTGGTGTTGATCAATCCAAATCTGAATTACTGGTGTTGATCAATCCAAATCTGAATTACAAGTGTAAATCAATCCAAATCTGAATTAAAATATTTGATCAATCCAAATCTGAATTACTGGTGTTGATCAATCCAAATCTGAAATAGTGGTGTTAATCAATCCAAATCTGAATTACTGGTGTTGATCAATCCAAATCTGAATTATTGGTGTTGATCAATCCAAATCTGAATTACTGGTGGTGATCAATCCAAATCTGAAATAGTGGTGTTGATCAATCCAAATCTGAATTACTGGTGTTGATCAATCCAAATCTGAATTATTGGTGTTGATCAATCCAAATCTGAATTACTGGTGTTGATCAATCCAAATCTGAATTATTGGTGTTGGTCAATTCAAATCTGAATTACTGGTGTTGATCAATCCAAATCTGAATTAGAAGTGTAAATCAATCCAAATCTGAATTACTGGTGTTGATAAATCCAAATCAGAATTACTGGTGTTGATCAATCCAAATCTGAAATATTGGTGTTGATCAATCCGAATCTGAATTACTGGTGTTGATCAATCCAAATCTGAATTATTGGTGTTGATCAATCCAAATCTGAATTACTGGTGTTGATAAATCCAAATCTGAATTACTGGTGTTGATCAATCCAAATCTGAATTATTGGTGTTGATCAATCCAAATCTGAATTACTGGTGTTGATCAATCCAAATCTGAATTACTGGTGTTGATAAATCCAAATCAGAATCACTGGTGTTGATAAATCCAAATCTGAATTACTGGTGTTGATCAACCCAAATCTGAATTACTGGTGTTGATAAATCCAAATCTGAATTACTGGTGTTGATCAATTCAAATCTGAATTACTGGTGTTGATCAATCCAAATCTGAATTACTGGTGTTGATCAATCCAAATCTGAATTAGAAGTGTAAATCAATCCAAATCTGAATTACTGGTGTTGATAAATCCAAATCTGAAATAGTGGTGTTAATCAATCCAAATCTTAATTACTGGTGTTGATCAATCCAAATCTGAATTATTGGTGTTGATCAATCCAAATCTGAAATAGTGATGTTAATCAATCCAAATATGAATTACTGGTGTTCATCAATCCAAATCTGAATTACTGGTGTTGATCAATCCAAATCTGAAATAGTGGTGTTAATCAATCCAAATCTGAATTACTGGTGTTGATCAATCCAAATCTGAATTATAGGTGTTGATCAATCCAAATCTGAATTATTGGTGTTGATCAATCCAAATCTGAATTACTGGTGTTGATCAATCCAAATCTGGATTAGAAGTGTAAATCAATCCAAATCTGAATTACTGGTGTTAATCAATCCAAATCTGAATTACAAGTGTTATTCATTCCAAATCTGAATTACTGGTGTTGATCAGTCCAAATCTGAATTAGAAGTGTAAATCAATCAAAATCTGAATTACTGGTGTTAATCTATCCAAATCTGAATTATTGGTGTTGATCAATCGCGATCTGAATTACTGGTGTTGATCAATCCAAATCTGAGTTAGAAGTGTAAATCAATCCAAATCTGAATTAAAATATTTGATCAATCCAAATCTGAATTACTGGTGTTGATCAATCCAAATCTGAAATAGTGGTGTTAATCAATCCAAATCTGAATTACTGGTGTTGATCAATCCTAATCTGAATTAGAAGTGTAAATCAATCCAAATTTGAATTACTGGTGTTGATAAATCCAAATCTGAATTACTGGTGTTGATCAATCCAAATCTGAAATATTGGTGTTGATCAATCCAAATCTGAATTACTGGTGTTGATCAATCCAAATCTGAATTATTGGTGTTGATCAATCCAAATCTGAATTACTGGTGTTGATCAATCCAAATCTGAATTACTGGTGTTGATCAATCCAAATTTGAATTACTGGTGTTGATCAATCCAAATCTGAATTACTGGTGTTGATCAATCCAAATCTGAATTACTGGTGTTGATCAATCCAAATCTGAATTAGAAGTGTAAATCAATCCAAATCTGAATTACTGGTGTTGATGAATCCAAATCTGAATTTCTGGTGTTGATCAATCCAAATCTGAATTATTGGTTTTGATCAATCCAAATCTGAATTACTGGTGTTGATCAATCCAAATCTGAATTACTGGTGTTGATAAATCCAAATCAGAATTACTGGTGTTGATAAATCCAAATCTGAATTACTGGTGTTGATCAATCCAAATCTGAATTACTGGTGTTGATAAATCCAAATCTGAAATACTGGTGTTGATCAATTCAAATCTGAATTACTGGTGTTGATCAATCCAAATCTGAATTAGAAGTGTAAATCAATCCAAATCTGAATTACTAGTGTTGATAAATCCAAATCTGAAATATTGGTGTTAATCAATCCAAATCTGAATTACTGGTGTTGATCAATCCAAATCTGAATTATTGGTGTTGATCAATCCAAATCTGAAATAGTGGTGTTAATCAATCCAAATATGAATTACTGGTGTTCATCAATCCAAGTCTGGATTACTGGTGTTGATCAATCCAAATCTGAAATAGTGGTGTTAATCAATCCAAATCTGAATTACTGGTGTTGATCAATCCAAATCTGAATTATTGGTGTTGATCAATCCAAATCTGAATTATTGGTGTTGATCAATCCAAATCTGAATTACTGGTGTTGATCAATCCAAATCTGGATTAGAAGTGTAAATCAATCCAAATCTGAATTACTGGTGTTAATCAATCCAAATCTGAATTACAAGTGTTAATCAATCCAAATCTGAATTACTGGTGTTGATCAGTCCAAATCTGAATTAGAAGTGTAAATCAATCCAAATCTGAATTACTGGTGGTGATCAATCCAAATCTGAATTAGAAGTGTAAATCGATCCAAATCTGAATTACTGGTGTTGATCAATCCAAATCTGAATTACTGGTGTTATTCAATCCAAATCTGAATTAGAAGTATAAATCAATCCAAATCTGACTCACTGGTGTTAATCAATCCAAATCTGAATTACTGTTGGTGATCAATCCAAATCTGAATTAGAAGTGTAAATCGATCCAAATCTGAATTACTGGTCGTGATCAATCCAAATGTGAATTAGAAGTGTAAATCAATCCAAATCTGAATTACTGGTGTTGATCAATCCAAATCTGAATTACTGGTGTTATTCAATCCAAATCTGAATTACTGGTGTTGATCAATCCAAATCTGAATTACTGGTGTTGACCAATCCAAATCTGAATTACTGGTGTTGATCAATCCAAATCTGAATTTGAAGTATAAATCAATCCAAATCTGACTCACTGGTGTTAATCAATCCAAATCTGAATTACTGGTGGTGATCAATCCAAATCTGAATTAGAAGTTTAAATCGATCCAAATCTGAATTACTGGTGTTCATCAATCCAAATCTGAATTAGAAGTGTTATTCAATCCAAATCTGAATTACTGGTGTTGATCAATCCAAATCTGAATTACTGGTGTTATTCAATCCAAATCTGAATTACTTGTGTTGATCAATCCAAATCTGAATTACTGGTGTTGACCAATCCAAATCTGAATTACTGGTGTTATTCAATCCAAATCTGAATTACTGATGGTGATCAATCCAAATCTGAATTAGAAGTGTAAATCAATCCAAATCTGAATTACTGGTGTTGATCAATCCAAATCTGAATTACTGGTGTTGATCAATCCAAATCTGAATTACTGGTGTTATTCAATCCAAATCTGAATTACTGGTGTTGATCAATCCAAATCTGAATTACAAGTGTTAAGCAATCCAAATCTGAATTACTGGTGTTGACCAATCCAAATCTGAATTACTCGTGGTGATCAATCCAAATCTGAATTATTGTTGTTGATCAATCCAAATCTGAATTACTGGTGTTGATCAATCCAAATCTGAACTAGAAGTGTAAATCAATCCAAATCTGAATTACTGGTGTTAATCAATCCAAATCTGAATTATTGGTGTTGATCAATCCAAATCTGAATTACTGGTGTTGATCAATCCAAATCTGAATTAGAAGTGTAAATCAATCCAAATCTGAATTACTGGTGTTAATCAATCCAAATCTGAATTATTGGTGTTGATCAATCCAAATCTGAATTACTGGTGTTGATCAATCCAAATCTGAATTACAAGTGTAAATCAATCCGAATCTGAATTAAAATATTTGATCAATCCAAATCTGAATTACTGGTGTTGATCGATCCAAATCTGAAATAGTGGTGTTATCCAAATCTGAATTAATCAATCCAAATCTGAATTACTGGTGTTGATCAATCCAAATCTGAATTATTGGTGTTGATCAATCCAAATCTGAATTACTGGTTGATCAATCCAAATCTGAATAGTGGTATTAATCAATCCAAATCTGAATTACTGGTGTTGATCAATCCAAATCTGAATTATTGGTGTTGATCAATCCAAATCTGAATTATTGGTGTTGATCAATCCAAATCTGAATTACTGGTGTTGATCAATCCAAATCTGAATTACTGGTGTTGATCAATCCAAATCTGAATTAGAAGTGTAAATCAATCCAAATCTGAATTACTGGTGTTGATCAATCCAAATCTGAATTACTGGTGTTGATCAATCCAAATCTGAATATTGGTGTTGATCAATCCAAATCTGAATTACTGGTGTTGATCAATCCAAATCTGAATTATTGGTGTTGATCAATCCAAATCTGAATTACTGGTGTTGATCAATCCAAATCTGAATTACTGGTGTTGATCAATCCAAATCTGAATTACTGGTGTTGATCAATCCAAATCTGAATTACTGGTGTTGATCAATCCAAATCTGAATTATTGGTGTTGATCAATCCAAATCTGAATTACTGGTGTTGATCAATCCAAATCTGAATTACTGGTGTTGATAAATCCAAATCTGAATTACTGGTGTTGATAAATCCAAATCTGAATTACTGGTGTTGATAAATCCAAATCTGAATTACTGGTGTTGATCAATTCAAATCTGAATTACTGGTGTTGATCAATCCAAATCTGAATTACTGGTGTTGATCAATCCAAATCTGAATTAGAAGTGTAAATCAATCCAAATCTGAATTACTGGTGTTGATCAATCCAAATCTGAAATAGTGGTGTTGATCAATCCAAATCTGAATTACTGGTGTTGATCAATCCAAATCTGAATTATTGGTGTTGATCAATCCAAATCTGAAATAGTGATGTTAATCAATCCAAATATGAATTACTGGTGTTCATCAATCCAAATCTGAATTACTGGTGTTGATCAATCCAAATCTGAATTAGTGGTGTTAATCAATCCAAATCTGAATTACTGGTGTTGATCAATCCAAATCTGAATTATAGGTGTTGATCAATCCAAATCTGAATTATTGGTGTTGATCAATCCAAATCTGAATTACTGGTGTTGATCAATCCAAATCTGAATTAGAAGTGTAAATCAATCCAAATCTGAATTACTGGTGTTAATCAATCCAAATCTGAATTACAAGTGTTAATCAATCCAAATCTGAATTACTGGTGTTGATCATCCAAATCTGAATTAGAAGTGTAAATCAATCAAATCTGAATTACTGGTGTTAATCTATCCAAATCTGAATTATTGGTGTTGATCAATCGCAAATCTGAATTACTGGTGTTGATCAATCCAAATCTGAATTAGAAGTGTAAATCAATCCAAATCTGAATTAAAATATTTGATCAATCCAAATCTGAATTACTGGTGTTGATCAATCCAAATCTGAAATAGTGGTGTTAATCAATCCAAATCTGAATTACTGGTGTTGATCAATCCAAATCTGAATTAGAAGTGTAAATCAATCCAAATCTGAATTACTGGTGTTGATCAATCCAAATCTGAATTACTGGTGTTGATCAATCCAAATCTGAAATATTGGTGTTGATCAATCCAAATATGAATTACTAGTGTTGATCAATCCAAATCTGAATTATTGGTGTTGATCAATCCAAATCGGAATTACTGGTGTTGATAAATCCAAATCTGAATTACTGGTGTTGATCAATCCAAATCTGAATTACTGGTGTTGATCAATCCAAATCTGAATTACTGGTGTTGATCAATCCAAATCTGAATTACTGGTGTTGATCAATCCAAATCTGAATTAGAAGTGTAAATCAATCCAAATCTGAATTACTGGTGTTAATCAATCCAAATCTGAATTACATGTGTTAATCAATCCAAATCTGAATTACTGGTGTTGATCAGTCCAAATCTGAATTAGAAGTGTAAATCAATCAAAATCTGAATTAGTGGTGTTAATCAATCCAAATCTGAATTATTGGTGTTGATCAATCGCGATCTGAATTACTGGTGTTGATCAATCCAAATCTGAGTTAGAAGTGTAAATCAATCCAAATCTGAATTAAAATATTTGATCAATCCAAATCTGAATTACTGGTGTTGATCAATCCAAATCTGAAATAGTGGTGTTAATCCAAATCTGAATTACTGGTGTTGATCAATCCTAATCTGAATTACTGGTGGTGATCAATCCAAATCTGAATTAGAAATGTATATCAATCCAAATCTGAATTACAAGTGTTGATCATTCCAAATCTGAATTACTGGTGTTGATCAATCCAAATCTGAATTACTGGTGGTGATCAATCCAAATCTGAATTACTGGTGTAAATCAATCCAAATCTGATTACTGGTGTTGATCAATCCAAATCTGAACTACTGGTGTTAATCAATCCAAATCTGAATTATTGGTGTTGATCAATCCAAATCTGAATTACTGGTGTTGATCAATCCAAATCTGAATTAAAATGGTGTTAAATCAATCCAAATCTGAATTACTGGTGTTAATCAATCCAAATCTGAATTATTGGTGTTGATCAATCCAAATCTGAATTACTGGTGTTGATCAATCCAAATCTGAATTAGAAGTGTAAATCAATCCAAATCTGAATTACTGTGTTAATCAATCCAAATCTGAATTACTGGTGTTAATCAATCCAAATCTGAATTACTGGTGTTAATCAATCCAAATCTGAATTAGAAGTGTTGATCAATCCAAATCTGAATACTGGTGTTAATCAATCCAAAACTGAATTATTGGTGTTGATCAATCCAAATCTGAATTACTGGTGTTGATCAATCCAAATCTGAATTACTGGTGTTAATCAATCCAAATCTGAATTACTGGTGTTAATCAACCCAAATCTGAATTACTGGTGTTAATCAACCCAAATCTGAATTACTGGTGTTAATCAATCCAAATCTGAATTACTGGTGTTGATCAATCCAAATCTGAATTAGAAGTATAAATCAATCCAAATCTGAATTACTGGTGTTAATCAATCCAAATCTGAATTACTGGTGGTGATCAATCCAAATCTGAATTAGAAGTGTAAATCAATCCAAATCTGAATTACTGGTGTTGATCAATCCAAATCTGAATTACTGGTGTTATTCAATCCAAATCTGAATTAGAAGTATAAATCAATCCAAATCTGACTCACTGGTGTTAATCAATCCAAATCTGAATTACTGTGGTGATCAATCCAAATCTGAATTAGAAGTGTAAATCGATCCAAATCTGAATTATGGTCGTGATCAATCCAAATGTGAATTAGAAGTGTAAATCAATCCAAATCTGAATTACTGGTGTTATCAATCCAAATCTGAATTACTGGTGTTGATCAATCCAAATCTAAATTACTGGTGTTGACCAATCCAAATCTGAATTACTGGTGTTGATCAATCCAAATCTGAATTTGAAGTTAAATCAATCCAAATCTGAATTACTGGTGTTAATCAATCCAAATCTGAATTACTGTTGGTGATCAATCCAAATCTGAATTAGAAGTGTAAATCAATCCAAATCTGAATTACTGGTCGTGATCAATCCAAATCTGAATTAGAAGTTTAAATCGATCCAAATCTGAATTACTGGTGTTCATCAATCCAAATCTGAATTAGAAGTGTTATTCAATCCAAATCTGAATTACTGGTGTTGATCAATCCAAATCTGAATTACTGGTGTTATTCAATCCAAATCTGAATTACTGGTGTTGATCAATCCAAATCTGAATTACTGGTGTTGACCAATCCAAATCTGAATTACTGGTGTTATTCAATCCAAATCTGAATTACTGATGGTGATCAATCCAAATCTGAATTAGAAGTGTAAATCAATCCAAATCTGAATTACTGGTGTTCATCAATCCAAATCTGAATTACTGGTGTTGATCAATCCAAATCTGAATTACTGGTGTTATTCAATCCAAATCTGAATTACTGGTGTTGATCAATCCAAATAAGAATTACAAGTGTTAAGCAATCCAAATCTGAATTACTGGTGTTGACCAATCCAAATCTGAATTACTGGTGGTGATCAATACAAATCCTAGTTAGTAGTGGAAATCAATCCAAATCTGAATTACTTGTGTAAATCAATCCAAATCTGAATTACTGGTGGTGATCAATCCAAATCTGAATTAGAAGTATAAATCGATCCAAATCTGAATTACTGGTGTTCATCAATCCAAATCTGAATTAGAAGTGTTATTCAATCCAAATCTGAATTACTGGTGTTGATCAATTCAAATCTGAATTACTGGTGTTGATCAATCCAAATCTGAATTACTGGTGTTATTCAATCCAAATCTGAATTACTGGTGGTGATCAATCCAAATCTGAATTAGAAGTGTAAATCAATCCAAATCTGAATTACTGGTGTTGATCAATCCAAATCTGAATTACTGGTGTTATTCAATCCAAATCTGAAATACTGGTGTTGATCAATCCAAATCTGAATTACTGGTGTTGACCAATCCAAATCTGAATTACTGGTGTTGATCAATCCAAATCTGAATTAGAAGTATAAATCAATCCAAATTTGACTCACTTGTGTTAATCAATCCAAATCTGAATTACTGGTGGTGATCAATCCAAATCTGAATTAGAAGTATAAATCGATCCAAATCTGAATTACTGGTGTTCATCAATCCAAATCTGAATTAGAAGTGTTATTCAATCCAAATCTGAATTACTGGTGTTGATCAATTCAAATCTGAATTACTGGTGTTGATCAATCCAAATCTGAATTACTGGTGTTATTCAATCCAAATCTGAATTACTGGTGTTGATCAATCCAAATCTGAATTACTGGTGTTGGCTAATCCAAATCTGAATTACTGGTGTTATTCAATCCAAATCTGAATTACTGATGGTGATCAATCCAAATCTGAATTAGAAGTGTAAATCAATCCAAATATGAATTACTGGTGTTCATCAATCCAAATCTGAATTACTGGTGTTGATCAATCCAAATCTGAATTACTGGTGTTATTCAATCCAAATCTGAATTACTGGTGTTGATCAATCCAAATCTGAATTACAAGTGTTAAGCAATCCAAATCTGAATTACTGGTGTTGACCAATCCAAATCTGAATTACTGGTGGTGATCAATACAAATCCTAGTTAGTAGTGGACATCAATCCAAATCTGAATTACTGGTGTAAATCAATCCAAATCTGAATTACTGGTGTTGATCAATCCAAATCTGAATTACTGTGTTGATCAATCCATTTTAAAGTGTTAATCAATCCAAATCTGAATTACTGGTGTGATCAATCCAAATCTGAAATACTGTTGGTGATCAATCCAAATCTGAATTAGAAGTATAAATCAATCCAAATCTGAATTACTGGTGTTCATCAATCCAAATCTGAATTAGAAGTGTTATTCAATCCAAATCTGAATTACTGGTGTTGATCAATCCAAATCTGAATTACTGGTGTTGATCAATCCAAATCTGAATTACTGGTGTTATTCAATCCAAATCTGAATTACTGGTGTTGATCAATCCAAATCTGAATTACTGGTGTTGATCAATCCAAATCTGAATTACTGGTGTTATCAATCCAAATCTGAATTACTGATGGTGATCAATCCAAATCTGAATTAGAAGTGTTATTCAATCCAAATCTGAATTACTGGTGTTCCTCAATCCAAATCTGAATTACTGGTGTTGATCAATCCAAATCTGAATTACTGGTGTTATCAATCCAAATCTGAATTACTGGTGTTATTCAATCCAAATCTGAATTACTGGTGTTGATCAATCCAAATCTGAATTACTGGTGTTGATCAATCCAAATCTGAATTACTGGTGTTATCAATCCAAATCTGAATTACTGGTGTTGATCAATCCAAATCTGAATTACTTGTTGATCAATCAAATCTGAATTACTGGTGTTGACCAATCCAAATCTGAATTACTGGTGTGATCAATCCAAATCTGAATTACTGGTGTTGATAAATCCAAATCTGAATTACCAGTGTTGATCAATCCAAATCTAAATTACTGGTGTTGATCAATCCAAATCTTAATTACTGGTGCGATCAATCCAAATCTGAAATAGTGGTGTTAATCAATCCAAATCTGAATTACTGGTGTTGATCAATCCAAATCTTGAATTACTGGTGGCGTTAATCAATCCAAATCTGAATTACTGGTGTTGATCAATCCAAATCTGAATTAGAAGTGTTAAATCAATCCAAATCTGAATTACTGGTGTTGATCAATCCAAATCTGAATTACTGGTGTTGATCAATCCAAATCTGAATTACTGGTGTTGATCAATCCAAATCTGAATTATTGGTGTTGATCAATCCAAATCTGAATTACTGGTGTTGATCAATCCAAATCTGAATTACTGGTGTTGATCAATCCAAATCTGAATTACTGGTGTTGATAAATCCAAATCTGAATTACTGGTGTTGATCAATCCAAATCTGAATTACTGGTGTTGATCAATCCAAATCTGAATTACTGGTGTTGATCAATCCAAATCTGAATTACTGGTGTTGATCAATCCAAATCTGAATTAGAAGTGTAAATCAATCCAAATCTGAATTACTGGTGTTGATCAATCCAAATCTGAATTAGAGGTGTTGATCAATCCAAATCTGAATTACTGGTGTTGATCAATCCAAATCTGAATTACTGGTGTTGATCAATCCAAATCTGAAATACTGGTGTTAATCAATCCAAATCTGAATTACTGGTGTTCATCAATCCAAATCTGAATTACTGGTGTTGATCAATCCAAATCTGAATACTGGTGTTGATCAATCCAAATCTGAATTATTGGTGTTGATCAATCCAAATCTGAATTATAGGTGTTGATCAATCCAAATCTGAATTATTGGTGTTGATCAATCCAAATCTGAATTACTGGTGTTGATCAATCCAAATCTGAATTACTGGTGTTGATCAATCCAAATCTGAATTACTGGTGTTAATCAATCCAAATCTGAATTACAAGTGTTGATCAATCCAAATCTGAATTATTGGTGTTGATCAATCCAAATCTGAATTAGAAGTGTTGATCAATCCAAATCTGAATTACTGGTGTTAATCTATCCAAATCTGAATTACTGGTGTTGATCAATCCAAATCTGAATTACTGGTGATGATCAATCCAAATCTGAATTAGAAGTGTAAATCAATCCAAATCTGAATTATATGTTGATCAATCCAAATCTGAATTACTGGTGTTGATCAATCCAAATCTGAATTAGTGGTGTTAATCAATCCAAATCTGAATTACTGGTGTTGATCAATCCAAATCTGAATTAGAAGTGTTAAATCAATCCAAATCTGAATTACTGGTGTTGATCAATCCAAATCTGAATTACTGGTGTTGATCAATCCAAATCTGAAATATTGGTGTTAATCAATCCAAATCTGAATTACTGGTGTTGATCAATCCAAATCTGAATTACTGGTGTTGATCAATCCAAATCTGAATTAGTGGTGTTGATCAATCCAAATCTGAATTACTGGTGTTGATCAATCCAAATCTGAATTACTGGTGTTGATCAATCCAAATCTGAATTACTGGTGTTGATCAATCCAAATCTGAATTACTGGTGTTGATCAATCCAAATCTGAATTATTGGTGATCAATCCAAATCTGAATTACTGGTGTTAATCAATCCAAATCTGAATTACTGGTGTTGATCAATCCAAATCTGAATTACTGGTGTTGATAAATCCAAATCTGAATTACTGAAGTGTTGATCAATCCAAATCTGAATTACTGGTGTTGATAAATCCAAATCTGAATTACTGGTGTTGATCAATCAAATCTGAATTACTGGTGTTGATCAATCCAAATCTGAATTAGAAGTGTAAATCAATCCAAATCTGAATTACTGGTGTTGATCAATCCAAATCTGAAATTACTGGTGTTGATCAATCCAAATCTAATTACTGGTGTTGATCAATCCAAATCTGAATTATTGGTGTTGATCAATCCAAATCTGAATTAGTGGTGTTAATCAATCCAAATCTGAATTACTGGTGTTGATCAATCCAAATCTGAATTACTGGTGTTGATCAATCCAAATCTGAAATAGTGGTGTTGATCAATCCAAATCTGAATTACTGGTGTTGATCAATCCAAATCTGAATTATTGGTGTTGATCAATCCAAATCTGAATTACTGGTGTTGATCAATCCAAATCTGAATTAGAAGTGTAAATCAATCCAAATCTGAATTACTGGTGTTAATCAATCCAAATCTGAATTACAAGTGTTAATCAATCTAAATCTGAATTACTGGTGTTGATCAGTCCAAATCTGAATTAGAAGTGTAAATCAATCAAAATCTGAATTAGTGGTGTTAATCAATCCAAATCTGAATTATTGGTGTTGATCAATCGCGATCTGAATTACTGGTGTTGATCAATCCAAATCTGAGTTAGAAGTGTAAATCAATCCAAATCTGAATTAAAATATTTGATCAATCCAAATCTGAATTACTGGTGTTGATCAATCCAAATCTGAAATAGTGGTGTTAATCCAAATCTGAATTACTGGTGTTGATCAATCCTAATCTGAATTACTGGTGGTGATCAATCCAAATCTGAATTAGAAGTGTATATCAATCCAAATCTGAATTACAAGTGTTGATCATTCCAAATCTGAATTACTGGTGTGATCAATCCAAATCTGAACTACTGGTGGTGATCAATCCAAATCTGAATTACTGGTGTAAATCAATCCAAATCTGGATTACTGGTGTTGATCAATCCAAATCTGAACTACTGGTGTTAATCAATCCAAACCTGAATTATTGGTGTTGATCAATCCAAATCTGAATTACTGGTGTTGATCGATCCAAATCTGAATTAGAATTGTAAATCAATCCAAATCTGAATTACTGGTGTTAATCAATCCAAATCTGAATTATTGGTGTTGATCAATCCAAATCTGAATTACTGGTGTTGATCAATCCAAATCTGAATTAGAAGTGTAAATCAATCCAAATCTGAATTACTGGTGTTAATCAACCCAAATCTGAATTACTGGTGTTAATCAACCCAAATCTGAATTACTGGTGGTAATCAATCCAAATCTGAATTAGAAGTGTTAATCAATCCAAATCTGAATAACTGGTGTTAATCAATCCAAAACTGAATTATTGATGTTGATCAATCCAAATCTGAATTACTGGTGTTGATCAATCCAAATCTGAATTAGAAGTGTAAATCAATCCAAATCTGAATTACTGGTGTTAATCAACCCAAATCTGAATTACTGGTGTTAATCAACCCAAATCTGAATTACTGGTGTTAATCAATCCAAATCTGAATTACTGGTGTTGATCAATCCAATTCTGAATTAGAAGTATAAATCAATCCAAATCTGACTCACTGGTGTTAATCAATCCAAATCTGAATTACTGGTGGTGATCAATCCAAATCTGAATTAGAAGTGTAAATCGATCCAAATCTGAATTACTGGTCGTGATCAATCCGAATGTGAATTAGAAGTGTAAATCAATCCAAATCTGAATTACTGGTGTTGATCAATCCAAATCTGAATTACTGGTGTTATTCAATCCAAATCTGAATTAGAAGTATAAATCAATCCAAATCTGACTCACTGGTGTTAATCAATCCAAATCTGAATTACTGGTGGTGATCAATCCAAATCTGAATTAGAAGTGTAAATCGATCCAAATCTGAATTACTGGTCGTGATCAATCCGAATGTGAATTAGAAGTGTAAATCAATCCAAATCTGAATTACTGGTGTTGATCAATCCAAATCTGAATTACTGGTGTTATTCAATCCAAATCTGAATTACTGGTGTTGATCAATCCAAATCTGAATTACTGGTGTTGACCAATCCAAATCTGAATTACTGGTGTTGATCAATCCAAATCTGAATTTGAAGTATAAATCAATCCAAATCTGACTCACTGGTGTTAATCAATCCAAATCTGAATTACTGGTGGTGATCAATCCAAATCTGAATTAGAAGTTTAAATCGATCCAAATCTGAATTACTGGTGTTCATCAATCCAAATCTGAATTAGAAGTGTTATTCAATCCAAATCTGAATTACTGGTGTTGATCAATCCAAATCTGAATTACTGGTGTTATTCAATCCAAATCTGAATTACTGGTGTTGATCAATCCAAATCTGAATTACTGGTGTTGACCAATCTAAATCTGAATTAGTGGTGATATTCAATCCAAATCTGAATTACTGATGGTGATCAATCCAAATATGAATTAGAAGTGTAAATCAATCCAAATATGAATTACTGGTGTTCATCAATCCAAATCTGAATTACTGGTGTTGATCAATCCAAATCTGAATTACTGGTGTTATTCAATCCAAATCTGAATTACTGGTGTTGATCAATCCAAATAAGAATTACAAGTGTTAAGCAATCCAAATCTGAATTACTGGTGTTGACCAATCCAAATCTGAATTACTGGTGGTGATCAATACAAATCCTAGTTAGTAGTGGAAATCAATCCAAATCTGAATTACTTGTGTAAATCAATCCAAATCTGAATAACTGGTGGTGATCAATCCAAATCTGAATTAGAAGTATAAATCGATCCAAATCTGAATTACTGGTGTTCATCAATCCAAATCTGAATTAAAAGTGTTATTCAATCCAAATCTGAATTACTGGTGTTGATCAATTCAAATCTGAATTACTGGTGTTGATCAATCCAAATCTGAATTACTGGTGTTATTCAATCCAAATCTGAATTACTGGTGGTGATCAATCCAAATCTGAATTAGAAGTGTAAATCAATCCAAATCTGAATTACTGGTGTTGATCAATCCAAATCTGAATTACTGGTGTTATTCAATCCAAATCTGAAATACTGGTGTTGATCAATCCAAATCTGAATTACTGGTGTTGACCAATCCAAATCTGAATTACTGGTGTTGATCAATCCAAATCTGAATTAGAAGTATAAATCAATCCAGATTTGACTCACTTGTGTTAATCAATCCAAATCTGAATTACTGGTGGTGATCAATCCAAATCTGAATTAGAAGTATAAATCGATCCAAATATGAATTACTAGTGTTCATCAATCCAAATCTGAATTAGAAGTGTTATTCAATCCAAATCTGAATTACTGGTGTTGATCAATTCAAATCTGAATTACTGGTGTTGATCAATCCAAATCTGAATTACTGGTGTTATTCAATCCAAATCTGAATTACTGGTGTTGATCAATCCAAATCTGAATTACTGGTGTTGGCCAATCCAAATCTGAATTACTGGTGTTATTCAATCCAAATCTGAATTACTGATGGTGATCAATCCAAATCTAAATTAGAAGTGTAAATCAATCCAAATATGAATTACTGGTGTTCATCAATCCAAATCTGAATTACTGGTGTTGATCAATCCAAATCTGAATTACTGGTGTTATTCAATCCAAATCTGAATTACTGGTGTTGCTCAATCCAAATCTGAATTACAAGTGTTAAGCAATCCAAATCTGAATTACTGGTGTTGACCAATCCAAATCTGAATTACTGGTGGTGATCAATACAAATCCTAGTTAGTAGTGGACATCAATCCAAATCTGAATTACTGGTGTAAATCAATCCAAATCTGAATTACTGGTGTTGATCAATCCAAATCTGAATTACTAGTGTTGATCAATCCATTTTCAACTGTTAATCAATCCAAATCTCAATTACTGGTGTAAATCAATCCAAATCTGAATTACTGGTGGTGATCAATCCAAATCTGAATTAAAAGTACAAATTGATCCAAATCTGAATTACTGGTGTTCATCAATCCAAATCTGAATTAGAAGTGTTATTCAATCCAAATCTGAATTACTGGTGTTGATCAATTCAAATCTGAATTACTGGTGTTGATCAATCCAAATCTGAATTACTGGTGTTATTCAATCCAAATCTGAATTACTGGTGTTGATCAATCCAAATCTGAATTACTGGTGTTGACCAATCCAAATCTGAATTACTGGTGTTATTCAATCCAAATCTGAATTACTGATGGTGATCAATCCAAATCTGAATTAGAAGTGTAAATCAATCCAAATATGAATTACTGGTGTTCATCAATCCAAATCTGAATTACTGGTGTTGATCAATCCAAATCTGAATTACTGGTGTTATTCAATCCAAATCTGAATTACTGGTGTTGATCAATCCAAATCTGAATTACAATTGTTAAGCAATCTAAATCTGAATTACTGGTGTTGACCAATCCAAATCTGAATTACTGGTGGTGATCAATACAAATCCTAGTTAGTGGTGGAAATCAATCCAAATCTGAATTACTGATGTAAATTAATCCAAATCTGAATTACTGGTGTTGATCAATCCAAATCTGAATTACCAGTGTTGATCAATCCAAATCTAAATTACTGGTGTTGATCAATCCAAATCTTAATTACTGGTGGCGATCAATCCAAATCTGAAATAGTGGTGTTAATCAATCCAAATCTGAATTACTGGTGTTGATCAATCCAAATCTTAATACTGGTGGCGATCAATCCAAATCTGAATTACTGGTGTTAATCAATCCAAATCTGAATTACTTGTGTTGATCAATCCAAATCTGAATTACAAGTGTTAATCAATCCAAATCTGAATTACTGGTGTTGAACAAGGCAAATCTGAATTACTGGTTTTGATCAATCCAAATCTGAATTACAAGTGGTGATCAATCCAAATCTGAATTATTGGTGTTAATCAATCTAAATCTGGATTACTGGTGTTGATCAATCCAAATCTGAATTACTGGTGGTGATCAATCCAAATCTGAATTAGAAGTGTAAATCAATCCAAATCTGAATTATTAGTGGTGATCAATCCAAATCTAAATTACAAGTGTTAATCAATCCAAATCTGAATTAAAAGTGGTGATCAATCCAAATCTGAATTACAAGTGTTAATCAATCCAAATCTGAATTACTGGTGGTGATCAATCCAAATCTGAATTATTGGTGGTGATCAATCCAAATCTGAATTACATGTGTTGATCAATCCAAATCTGAATTACAAGTGTTAATCAATCCAAATCTGAAATACTGGTGTTGATCAATCCAAATCTGAATTACTGGTGTTAATCAATCCAAATCTGTAATACTGGTGTTAATCAATTCAAATCTGAATTACTGGTGGTGATCAATCCAAATCTGAACTACTGGTGGTGATCAATCCAAATCTGAATTATTGGTAGTGATCAATCCAAATCTGAATTACAAGTGTTGATCAATCCAAATCTGAATTACAAGTGTTAATCAATCCAAATCGGAAATACTGGTGTTGATCAATCCAAATCTGAATTACTGGTGTTGATCAATCCAAATCTGAATTACAAGTGTTAATCAATCCAAATCTGAATTACAAGTGTTGATCAATCCAAATCTGAATTATTGGTGTTAATCAATCCAAATCTGAATTACAAGTGTTGATCAATCCAAATCTGAATTTTTAGTGTTAATCAATCCAAATCTGGATTACTGGTGTTGATCAATCAAAATCTGAATTACTGGTGGTGATCAATCCAAATCTGAATTAGAAGTGTAAATTAATCCAAATCTGAATTATTGGTGGTGATCAATCCAAATCTAAATTACAAGTGTTAATCAATCCAAATCTGAATTAAAAGTGGTGATCAATCCAAATCTGAATTAGACGTGTTAATCAATCCAAATCTGAATTACAAGTGTTAATCAATCCAAATCTGAATTACTGGTGATGATCAATCCAAATCTGAATTACTGGTGGTGATCAATACAAATCTGAATTACAAGTGTTAATCAATCCAAATTTGAATTACAAGTGTTGATCAATCCAAATCTGAATTATTGGTGTTAATCAATCCAAATCTGAATTACAAGTGTTGATCAATCCAAATCTGAATTACTGGTGTTAATCAATCCAAATCTGGATTACTGGTGTTGATCAATCCAAATCTGAATTACTGGTGGTGATCAATCCAAATCTGAATTAGAAGTGTAAATCAATCCAAATCTGAATTATTGGTGGTGATCAATCCAAATCTAAATTACAAGTGTTAATCAATCCAAATCTGAATTAAAAGTGGTGATCAATCCAAATCTGAATTAGACGTGTTAATCAATCCAAATCTGAATTACAAGTGTTAATCAATCCAAATCTGAATTACTGGTGGTGATCAATCCAAATCTGAATTACTGGTGGTGATCAATCCAAATCTGAATTATTGGTGGTGATCAATCCAAATCTGAAATACTGGTGTTAATCAATCCAAATCCGAATTACAAGTGTTAATCAATCCAAATCTAAATTACTGGTGTTGATCACTCCAAATCTGAATTACCTGTGTTAATCAATCCAAATCTGAATTACAAGTGTTGATCACTCCAAATCTGAATTACCTGTGTTAATCAATCCAAATCTGAATTACTGGTGTTGACCTATCCAAATCTGAATTACCTGTGTTAATCAAACCAAATCTAAATTACTAGTGTTGATCACTCCAAATCTGAATTACCTGTGTTAATCAATCCAAATCTGAATTACAAGTGTTGATCACTCCAAATCTGAATTACCTGTGTTAATCAATCCAAATCTGAATTACCGGTGTTGACCTATCCAAATCTGAATTGCCTGTGTTAATCAAACCAAATCTGAATTACTAGTGTTGATCACTCCAAATCTGAATTACCTGTGTTAATCAATCCAAATCTGAATTACTGGTGGTGATCAATCCAAATCTGAATTACTGGCGGTGATCAATCCAAATCGGAAATACTGGTGTTGATCAATCCAAATCTGAATTACAAGTGTTAATCAATCCAAATCTGAATTACTAGTGGTGATCAATCCAAATCTGAATTACTGGTGGTGATCAATCCAAATCTGAATTATTGGTTTTGATCAATCCAAATCTGAATTACTGGTGTTAATCAATCCAAATATGAATTACTGGTGGTGATCAATACAAATCTGAATTACTGGTGGTGATCAATCCAAATCTGAATTAGAAGTGAAAATCAATCCAAATCTGAATTATTGGTGGTGATCAATCCAAATCTGAATTACTGGTGGTCATCAATCCAAATCTGAACTACAAGTGAAAATCAATCCAAATCTGAATTACTGGTGGTGATCAATCCAAATCTGAATTACTGGTGGTGATCAATCCAAATCTGAATTTTTGGTGATTATCAATCCAAATCTGAATTACAAGTGTTAATCAATCCAAATCTGAAATACTGGTGTTGATCAATGCAAATCTGAATGACAAGTTTTGATCAATCCAAATCTGAATTACCTGTGTTAATCAATCCAAATCTGAATTACAAGTGTTAATCAATCCAAATATGAATTACCTGTGTTAATCAATCCAAATCTGAATTACTGGTGTTGACCTATCCAAATCTGAATTACTAGTGTTGATCACTCCAAATCTGAATTACCTGTGTTAATCAATCCAAATCGGAATTACTGGTGTTGATCACTCCAAATCTGAATTACTAGTGTTGATCACTCCAAATCTGAATTACCTTTGTTAATCAATCCAAATCTGAATTACTGGTGATGATCAATCCAAATCTGAATTACTAGTGGTGATCAATCCAAATCTGAATTACTGGTGGTGATCAATCCAAATCTGAATTATTGGTTTTAATCAATCCAAATCTGAATTACTGGTGTTAATCAATCCAAATCTGAAATACTGGTGGTGATCAATATAAATATGAATTACTGGTGGTGATCAATCCAAATCTGAATTAGAAGTGAAAATCAATCCAAATCTGAATTATTGGTGGTGATCAATCCAAATCTGAATTACTGGTGGTGATCAATCCAAATTTAAATTACTGGTGTTGATCAATCCAAATCTGGATTACAAGTGTTGATCAATCCAAATCTGAATTCCTCGTGTTGACCTAACCAAATCTGAATTACTGGTTTTGATCAATCCAAATATAATTACATGTGATAATCAATCCAAATCTGACTTATTGGTGTTAATCAATCCAAATCTGAATTACTGGTGTTGATCAATCCAAATCTGAATTACTAGTGTTGATCAATCCAATTCTTAATTACATGTGATAATCAATCCAAATCTGAATTACTGGTGTTGATCAATCCAAATCTGAATTACATGTGATAATCAATCCAAATCTGAAATACTGGTGTTGATCAATCCAAATCTGAATTACATGTGATAATCAATCCAAATCTGAATTACTAGTGTTGACCTATCCAAATCTGAAATACTGGTGTTGATCAATCCAAATCTGAATTACATGTGATAATCAATCCAAATCTGAATTACTAGTGTTGACCTATCCAAATCTGAAATACTGGTGTTGACTTATCCAAATCTGAATTACTAGTGTTGACCTATCCAAATCTGAAATACTGGTGTTGACTTATCCAAATCTGAATTACAAGTGTTGATCGGTGACATGTAACGGAGAAAATTTTGGTGATATGTGTATTTGATTAAGTATTTTATGAGTTTTATTCGTTAGTTAAGCGATAGAGAGACATTTAAATAAAGAGAGAGAGAGAGAGAAAGAGAGAGAGAGAGAGAGAGAGAGAGAGAGAGAGAGAGAGAGAGAGAGAGAGAGTGGAGAAAAATGAAATCGGAGTGAGATGGTACTCGAAAGCCAATGTTGATGAAAAGTGCTTACGTCGCAGGTTAGTTCGCCAAAATCCAAATCTGAATTACTGGTGTTGACCTATGCAAATCTGAATTACTAGTGTTGACCAATCCAAATCTGAATTACTGGTGTTAATCAATCCAAGTCTGAATTAATGGTGTTGACCTATGCAAATCTGAATTACATGTGTTGATCAATCAAAATCTGAATTACTGGTGTTAATCAATCCAAATCTGAATTAATGGTGTTGACCTATGCAAATCTGAATTACATGTTTTGATCAATCCAAATCTGAATTACTGGTGTTAATCAATCCAAATCTGAATTAATGGTGTTGACCTATGCAAATCTGAATTACTGGTGTTGTCCAATCCAAATCTGAATTACTGGTGTTAATCAATCCAAATCTGAATTAATGGTGTTGACCTATGCAAATCTGAATTACTGGTGTTGACCAATCCAAATCTGAATTACTGGTGTTAATCAATCCAAATCTGAATTAATGGTGTTGACCTATGCAAATCTGAATTACTGGTGTTGTCCAATCCAAATCTGAATTACTGGTGTTAATCAATCCAAATCTGAATTAATGGTGTTGACCTATGCAAATCTGAATTACTGGTGTTGACCAATCCAAATCTGAATTACTGGTGTTAATCAATCCAAATCTGAATTAATGGTGTTGACCTATGCAAATCTGAATTACTGGTGTTGACCAATCCAAATCTGAATTACTGGTGTTAATCAATCCAAATCTGAATTAATGGTGTTGACCTATGCAAATCTGAATTACTGATGTTGACCAATCCAAATCTGAATTACTGGTGTTAATCAATCCAAATCTGAATTAATGGTGTTGACCTATGCAAATCTGAATTACTGGTGTTGACCAATCCAAATCTGAATTACTGGTGTTAATCAATCCAAATCTGAATTAATGGTGTTGACCTATGCAAATCTGAATTACTGGTGTTGACCAATCCAAATCTGAATTACTGGTGTTAATCAATCCAAATCTGAATTAATGGTGTTGACCTATGCAAATCTGAATTACTGGTGTTGACCAATCCAAATCTGAATTACTGGTGTTAATCAATCCAAATCTGAATTAATGGTGTTGACCTATGCAAATCTGAATTACTGGTGTTGACCAATCCAAATCTGAATTATTGGTGTTAATCAATCCAAATCTGAATTAATGGTGTTGACCTATGCAAATCTGAATTACATGTGTTGACCAATCCAAATCTGAATTACTGGTGTTAATCAATCCGAATCTGATTTAATGGTGTTGACCTATGCAAATCTGAATTACTGGTGTTGATCAATCCAAATCTGAATTACTGGTGTTAATCAATCCAAATCTGAATTAATGGTGTTGACCTATGCAAATCAGAATTACATGTGTTGATCAATCCAAATCTGAATTACTGGTGTTAATCAATCCAAATCTGAATTAATAGTGTTGACCTATGCAAATCTGAATTACTGGTGTTGACCAATCCAAATCTGAATTACTGGTGTTAATCAATCCAAATCTGAATTAATGGTGTTGACCTATGCAAATCTGAAATACATTTGTTGATCAATCCAAATCTGAATTACTGGTGTTAATCAATCCAAATCTGAATTAATGGTGTTGACCTATGCAAATCTGAATTACTAGTGTTGTCCAATCCAAATCTGAATTAATGGTGTTAATCAATCCAAATCTGAATTAATGGTGTTGACCTATGCAAATCTGAATTACTGGTGTTGACCAATCCAAATCTGAATTATTGGTGTTAATCAATCCAAATCTGAATTAATGGTGTTGACCTATGCAAATCTGAATTACATGTGTTGATCAATCCAAATCTGAATTACTGGTGTTAATCAATCCAAATCTGAATTAATGGTGTTGACCTATGCAAATCTGAATTACTAGTGTTGATCAATCCAAATCTGAATTACTGGTGTTAATCAATCCAAATCTGAATTAATGGTGTTGACCTATGCAAATCTGAATTACTGGTGTTGACCAATCCAAATCTGAATTACTGGTGTTGATCAATCCAAATCTGAATTAATGGTGTTGACCTATGCAAATCTGAATTACATGTGTTGACCAATCCAAATCTGAATTACTGGTGTTGATCAATCCAAATCTGAATTAATGGTGTTGACCTATGCAAATCTGAATTACATGTGTTGATCAATCCAAATCTGAATTACTGGTGTTAATCAATCCAAATCTGAATTAATGGTGTTGACCTATGCAAATCTGAATTACTGGTGTTGACCAATCCAAATCTGAATTACTGGTGTTGATCAATCCAAATCTGAATTAATGGTGTTGACCTATGCAAATCTGAATTACATGTGTTGACCAATCCAAATCTGAATTACTGGTGTTGATCAATCCAAATCTGAATTAATGGTGTTGACCTATGCAAATCTGAATTATTGGTGTTGACCAATCCAAATCTGAATTATTGATGTTAATCAATCTAAATCTGAATTAATGGTGTTGACATATGCAAATCTGAATTACATGTGTTGACCAATCCAAATCTGAATTACAAGTGTTGATCAATCCAAATCTGGATTAAAAGTGTTGATCATTCCAAATCTGAATTACTGGTGTTAACCTATCCGAATCTGAATTACTGGTATTGATCAATCCAAATCGGTATTACTGGTGTTGACCCATCCAAATCTGAATTACAAGTGTTGATCAATCCAAATCTGAATTACTAGTGTTGATCAATCCAAATCTGAATTACAAGTGTTGATCAATTCAAATCTGAATTACAAGTTTTGACCAATCCAAATCTGAATTACAAGTGTTAATCAATCCAAATCTGAATTACTGGTGTTGATCAATCTAAATCTGAATTAGAAGTGTAAATCAATCCAAATCTGAATATCTGGTGTTGACCATTCAAAATCTGAATTACTGATGTTAATCAATCCAAATCGGATCTACAAGTGGTAATCAATCCAAATCTGAATTACTGGTGTTAATAAATCCAAATCTGAATTACAAGTGTTGATCAATCCAAATTTGAATTAGTGGTGTTGACCTATCCAAATATGAATTACTGGTGTTAATCAATCCAAATCTGAATTACGGGTGTTGACCCATCCAAATCTGAATTACAATTGTTGATCAATCCAAATTTGAATTAGTGGTGTTGACCTATCCAAATATGAATTACTGGTGTTGATCAATCCAAATCTGAATTACGACTGTTGATCAATCCAAATCTGAATTACTAGTGTTGATCAATCTAAATCTGAATTACTGGTGCTGACCAATTCAAATCTGAATTGCATGTGTTGATCAATCCAAATTTGAATTACTAGTATTGACAATTCCAAATTTGAATTACTGGGGTTGACCATTCCAATTCTGAATTACTAGTGTTGATAAATCTAAACCTGAATTACAAGGTTGATCAATCCCAATTTGAATTACTGGTGTTGACCTATCCAAATATGAATTACAAGTGTTAATCAATCCAAATCTGAATTACTGGTGTTGATCAATCCAAATCTGAATTACAAGTGTTAATCAATCCAAATCTGAATTACTAGTGGTGATCAATCCAAATCTGAATTACTGGTGGTGATCAATCCAAATCTGAATTATTGGTTTTGATCAATCCAAATCTGAATTACTGGTGTTAATCAATCCAAATATGAATTACTGGTGGTGATCAATACAAATCTGAATTACTGGTGGTGATCAATCCAAATCTGAATTAGAAGTGAAAATCAATCCAAATCTGAATTATTGGTGGTGATCAATCCAAATCTGAATTACTGGTGGTCATCAATCCAAATCTGAACTACAAGTGAAAATCAATCCAAATCTGAATTACAAGTGTTGATCAATCCAAATCTGAATTACTGGTGGTGATCAATCCAAATCTGAATTTTTGGTGATTATCAATCCAAATCTGAATTACAAGTGTTAATCAATCCAAATCTGAAATACTGGTGTTGATCAATGCAAATCTGAATGACAAGTTTTGATCAATCCAAATCTGAATTACCTGTGTTAATCAATCCAAATATGAATTACAAGTGTTAATCAATCCAAATCTGAATTACCTGTGTTAATCAATCCAAATCTGAATTACTGGTGTTGACCTATCCAAATCTGAATTACTAGTGTTGATCACTCCAAATCTGAATTACCTGTGTTAATCAATCCAAATCGGAATTACTGGTGTTGACCTATCCAAATCTGAATTACTAGTGTTGATCACTCCAAATCTGAATTACCTTTGTTAATCAATCCAAATCTGAATTACTGGTGGTGATCAATCCAAATCTGAATTACTAGTGGTGATCAATCCAAATCTGAATTACTGGTGGTGATCAATCCAAATCTGAATTATTGGTTTTAATCAATCCAAATCTGAATTACTGGTGTTAATCAATCCAAATCTGAAATACTGGTGGTGATCAATATAAATATGAATTACTGGTGGTGATCAATCCAAATCTGAATTAGAAGTGAGAATCAATCCAAATCTGAATTATTGGTGGTGATCAATCCAAATCTGAATTACTGGTGGTGATCAATCCAAATTTAAATTACTGATGTTGATCAATCCAAATCTGGATTACAAGTGTTGATCAATCCAAATCTGAATTCCTCGTGTTGACCTAACGAAATCTGAATTACTGGTTTTGATCAATCCAAATTGAATTACATGTGATAATCAATCCAAATCTGACTTATTGGTGTTAATCAATCCAAATCTGAATTACTGGTGTTAATAAATCCAAATCTGAATTACAAGTGTTGATCAATCCAAATTTGAATTAGTGGTGTTGACCTATCCAAATATTAATTACTGGTGTTAATCAATCCAAATCTGAATTACGGGTGTTGACCCATCCAAATCTGAATTACAATTGTTGATCAATCCAAATTTGAATTAGTGGTGTTGACCTATCCAAAAATGAATTACTGGTGTTGATCAATCCAAATCTGAATTACGACTGTTGATCAATCCAAATCTGAATTACTAGTGTTGATCAATCTAAATCTGAATTACTGGTGCTGACCAATTCAAATCTGAATTGCATGTGTTGATCAATCCAAATTTGAATTACTAGTATTGACAATTCCAAATTTGAATTACTGGGGTTGACCATTCCAATTCTGAATTACTAGTGTTGATAAATCTAAACCTGAATTACAAGGTTGATCAATCCCAATTTGAAATACTGGTGTTGACCTATCCAAATATGAATTACAAGTGTTAATCAATCCAAATCTGAATTACTGGTGTTGATCAATCCAAACCGGAACTACAAGTGTTAATAATCCAAATCTGAATTACATGTGCTGATCAATCCAAATCTGAATTACTGGTGTTGATCAATCAAAATCTGAATTACAAGTGTTAATCAATCCAAATTTTAATTACTGGTGTTGATCAATCCAAATCAGAACTATAAATCGTAATCAATCCAAATCTGAATGACTGGTGTTGATCAATCCAAAACTGAATTACTGGTGTTGACCATTCCAAATCTGAATTAAAAGTGTTGATCAATCCAAATCTGAATTACTATTGTTGGCCAAACCAAATCTGAATTACTGGTGTTAATCAATCCAAATCTGAATTAATGGTGTTGACCTATGCAAATCTGAATTACTAGTGTTGATCAATCCAAATCTGAATTAAAAGTGTTAATCAATCCAAATCTGAATTAAAAGTGTTGATCAATCCAAATCTGAATTACTATTGTTGACCAATCCAAATCTGAATTACTGGTGTTAATCAATCCAAATCTGAATTAATGGTGTTGACCTATGCAAATCTGAATTACTAGTGTTGATCAATCCAAATCTGAATTAAAAGTATTAATCAATCCAAATCTAAATTAAAAGTGTTGATCAATCCAAATCTGAAATACTGGTGTTGATCAATCCAAATCTGAATTTCTGGTGGTGATCAATCCAAATCTGAATTAATGGTGTTGACCTATGCAAATCTGAATTACTAGTGTTGATCAATCAAAATCTGAATTACTAGTGTCGATCAATCCAAATCTGAATTAAAAGTGTTAATCAATCCAAATCCGAATTACTAGTGTTGATCAATCCAAATCTCAATTACTGGTGTTGATCAATCCAAAACTGAATTGCTGGTGTTGACCATTCCAAATCTGAATTAAAAGTGTTGATCAATCCAAATCTGATTTACTATTGTTGGCCGATCCAAATCTGAATTAATGGTGTTAATCAATCCAAATCTGAATTAATGGTGTTGACCTATGCAAATCTGAATTACTAATGTTGATCAATCCAAATCTGAATTACTAGTGTTGATCAATCCAATTCTGAATTAGAGTGTTAATCAATCCAAATCTGAATTACTATTGTTGACCAATCCAAATCTGAATTACTGGTGTTAATCAATCCAAATCTGAATTAATGGTGTTGACCTATGCAAATCTGAATTACTAGTGTTGATCAATCCAAATCTGAATTAATAGTGTTGACCAATCCAAATTTGAATTACAAGTGTTGATCAATACAAATCTGAATTACAGGTGTTAATCAATCCAAATTTAAATTACTGGTGTTGATCAATCCAAATCAGAACTATAAATCGTAATCAATCCAAATCTGAATGACTGGTGTTGATCAATCCAAAACTGTATTACTGGTGTTGACCATTCCAAATCTGAATTAAAAGCGTTGATCAATCCAAATCTGAATTACTATTGTTGGCCAATCCAAATATGAATTACTGGTGTTAATCAATCCAAATCTGAAATAAAGGTGTTGACCTATGCAAATCTGAATTACTAGTGTTGATCAATCCAAATCTGAATTACTAGTGTTGATCAATCCAATTCTGAATTAAAAGTGTTAATCAATCCAAATCCGAATTACTAGTGTTGATCAATCCAAATCTGAATTAAAAGTGTTGATCAATCCAAATCTGAATTACTATTGTTGACCAATCCAAATCTGAATTACTGGTGTTAATCAATCCAAATCTGAATTAATGGTGTTGACCTCTGCAAATCTGAATTACTAGTGTTGATCAATCCAAATCCGAATTACAAGTTTTGATCAATTCAAATCTGAATTACAAATGTTGATCAATCCAATTCTGAATTACAAATGTTGATCAATCCAAATCTGAATTACTATTGTTGACCTATCCAATTCTGAATTATTTGTGGTTATAAATCCAAATCTGAATTACTGGTGTTGACATATCCATATCTATATTGCTAGTATTAATCAATCCAAATCTGAATTAAAAGTTTTGATCAATCCAAATCTGAATTACTGGTGTTGATCAATTCAAATCTGAATTACTAATGTTCATTAATCCAAAACTGAATTACTGGCGGTGACCGATCCAAATATGAATTAAAAGTGTTGATCAATTCAAATTTAAATTACTGGTGTTGACCATCCCAAATCTGAATTACTGTTGTTGATCAATCCAAATCGGCACTAAAAGTGTCAATCAATCCAAATCTGAATTACTGGTGTTAATGAATCCAAATCTGAATTACTGCTGTTGATCAATCCAAATCGGCACTAAAAGTGTTAATCAATCCAAATCTGAATTACTGGTGTTAATGATTCCAAATCTGAATTACAGGTGTTAATCAATTCAAATCTGAATTACTGGTGTTGACCCATCCAAATCTGAATTACAATTGTTGATCAATCTAAATCTGAATTACTAGTGTTAATCAATCCAAATAGGAACTACAAGTGTTAAACAATCCAAATCTGAATTACTGGTGTTGATCAAACCAACTCTGAATTACTGTTGTTAATCAATCCAAATCTGGATTACTGGTGTTGATCAATCCAAATCTGAATTACTGGTGTTAATCTATTAAAATCTGAATTACTGGTGTTGACCAATCCAAATCTGAATTAAAAGTGTTGATCAATCAAAATCTGAATTACAAGTGTTGACCTATCCAACTCTGAATTACTGGTGTTAATCAATCCAAATTTGAATTACTGGTGTTAATCAATCCAAATCTGAATTACTGGTGATTATGGATCCAAATCGAAACTACAAGTGTTAATCAATCCAAATTTGAATTACTGGTGTTGATCAATCCAAATCTTAATTACTGGTGTTGACCTATCCAAATCTGAATTACATGTGTTGATCAATCCAAATCTGAATTACTGGTGTTAATCAATACATATCTTAATTAATGGTGTTGACCTATGCAAATCTGAATTACTAGTGTTGACCAATCCAAATCTGAATTACTGGTGTTAATCAATCCAAATCTGAATTAATGGCGTTGACCTATCCAAATTTGAATTACTGGTGTTGATCAATCCAAATCTGAATTACTGGTGTTGATCAATCAAAATCTGAATTACTGGTGTTGACCTATCCAAATCTGAATTACTAGATGTTGATCAATCCAAATCTGAATTACTAGTGTTGATCAATCCAAATCTTAATAACAAGTGTTGATCAATCCAAATCTGAATTACTAGTGTTGATCAATCCAAATCTGTATAACTGGTGTTGACCTATCCAAATTTGAATTACTGGTGTTGATCAATCCAAATCTGAATTACTGGTGTTGATCAATCAAAATCTGAATTACTGGTGTTGACCTATCCAAATTTGAATTACTGGTGTTGATCAATCCAAATCTGAATTACTGGTGTTGATCAATCAAAATCTGAATTACTGGTGTTGACCTATCCAAATCTGAATTACTAGATGTTGATCAATCTAAATCTGAATTACTAGTGTTGACCAATCCAAATCTGAATTACTGGTGTTGATCAATCCAAACCTGTATTACGGGTATTGACCAATCCAAATCTGAATTACTGGTATTGACCAATCCAAATCTGAAATACTGGTGTTGATCAATTCAAATCTGAATTACAAGTGTTGATCAATCCAAATGTGAATTACTGGTGTTGATCAATCCAAATCTGAATTACTGGTGGTGATCAATCCAAATCTGTATTACATGTGGTGATCAATCCAAATCTGAATTAGAAGTGTAAATCAATCCAAATCTGAATTACTGGTGTTGATCAATCCAAATCTGAATTACTGGTGTTGATCAATCCAAATCTGAATTACTGGTTTTAATCAATCCAAATCTGTAATACTGGTTTTAATCAATCCAAATCTGAATTACTGATGGCGATCAATCCAAATCTGAATTAGAAGTGTAAATAAATCCAAATCTGTATTACTGGTAGTGATCATTTCAAATCTGAATTACTGGTGTTAATCAATATAAATCTGAATTACTGGTGTTGATCAATCCAAATCTGAATATCTGGTGTTGATCAATTCAAATCTGAATTACTGGTGTTAATCAATCCAAATCGGCACTAAAAGTGTTAATCAATCCAAATCTGAATTACATGTGTTGATCAATCCAAATCTGAAATACTGTTGTTGACCATTCCAAATCTGAATTACTGTTGTTGATCAATCCAAATCGGCACTAAAAGTGTTAATCAATCCAAATCTGAATTACTGGTGTTAATGAATCCAAATCTGAATTACAAGTGTTGATCAATCCAAATCTGAATTTCAGGTGTTAATCAATCCAAATCTGAATTACTGGTGTTGACCCATCCAAATCTGAATTACTAGTGTTAATCAATCCAAATCTGAATTACTGGTGTTGATCAATCCAAATCTGAATTACTAGTGTTGACCTATCTAAATCTGAATTACTGGTGTTAATCTATCAAAATCTGAATTACTGGTGTTGACCAATTCAAATCTGAATTGCATGTGTTGATCAATCTAAATTTGAATTACTAGTATTGACAATTCCAAATTTGAATTACTGGTATCAATCCAAACCGGAACTATAAGTGTTAATCAATCCAAATCTGAATTACTGGTGTTGATCAATCCAAAACTGAATTACAAGTGTTGATCAATTCAAATCTGAATTACAAGTATTGATCAATCCAAATCTGAATTACTAGTGTTAATCAATCCAAATCTGAATTACTGGTGTTGACCATTCCAAATCTGAATTACTGGTGTTGATCCCTCCAAATCTGAATTACTGGTGTTGACCATTCCAAATCGGAATTCCTGGTGTTGATCAATCCAAATCTGAATTACTAGTGTTAATCAATCCAAATCTGAATTACAAGTGTTAATCAATCCAAATCTGAATTACTAGTGTTGATCACTCCAAATCTGAATTACTGGTTTTGATCAATCAAAATCTGAATTGCTGGTGTTGATCAATCAAAATCTGAATTACTGGTGTTGATCAATCAAAGTCTGAATTACTGGTGTTGACCAGTCTAAATCTGAATTACTGGTGTTGATCAATCAAAATCTGAATTACTGGTGTTGATCAATCAAAATCTGAATTACTGGTGTTGATCAATCAAAATCTGAATTACTGGTGTTGATCAATCAAAATCTGAATTATTGGTGTTGATCAATCAAAATCTGAATTACTGGTTTTGATCAATCAAAATCTGAATTATTGGTTCTGATCATTTCAATTCTGAAATACTGGTGTAGATCAATCTAAAGCTGATTAAAATGGTAAAAATCAGGTGTAATCAACAGGGTCTGGAAGGCCATAATTTTAGTGCTCAAAAAGTTACGTATTTTGAAAAAAACTTTCAATATAAAATTTGGCTTGACTAGAATGGTTAATGAATTGAATAAAACGAAGCTAATTATGAAAATAGAAGATTAAACTTTCTTTTTCTCTAAAAGATATTATATTTTCATACTTTCAAAGAGCAGGAGCTTCTAAATCTAGTTATTAAAACAACCACTCCATTATTGTTTTCTAAAATCAAACAGATAAGTTATTCCTTTCCTTTCTAGGGCCTCCGTATTTACATGTTTTTCAAAACCTTTTTCTCATTGTTGATTATGATTAATTGCACGTGTGATATCTAGTGTTTAGATTAAGATATAAGTAAGAAAGTCCTAAGATCAGTCTATACTTTGGAAAGTTTTTAATTTTTTTATTCTGTACTGCTTGTATATCACACACGCTCGTACACTAGGTATTCCAGATTTTTTTTTTTATTGTCGTTATCACTCTCCCCTCGCATTGATAGCCAGTTTATGTCTGTATCTGCTTGTATGGATCTATTTGAGTTTTTGTGTCCTTTCACTGAAACTGTTGTTATAAAAGCTCTTTTCAAATAAAGTTAGTTGCATTCACGAGAGTCTCTCAGTTACCACCGGAGTGTTCAGGTCCCTCCTGCCTTCCCCTCCCTGCCGTGCCATGCTGTTTTATGATGCCACCCTCAGACACTGATTCTGCTAACAACGCCACGCCCATGAAACTACAGTCCTTCACCAGCGGAGAAGCGTTCGTGATTCGATCAAGCACCAAAGCAGATTTGGTTGTTTGAGCAAGGTGACATCTTGGAGCAGTGCTTGCCATCACCGGCTGCCCGCATAGCAAAAATCTTTCAGCTCTCTCAACAACTATTGGGGGACCAAAAGGCTTTGCTCACCTTCAAAGAAATTACCAGTATTAGTCGCCTGCAACCTGCCGATGATGGCTCTCCTTGTGAAGTGAATCTAATTTGTATCCTTTGGGTACGGCGCCTACCTAAACCTGTACATGCTGCCATCCCCAATGTCGATATTTTGCCCCCCATGAAAGACCTGATGACTAAAGTCGACGCCCTTATGGACAGCCATTTCACCACCTTCCAGACCTCCACAAACGCCTCCACTCCTGATGAAGTGAACAACTATTCAACATCAACCGAAGCTGGCGTAAATGCCATAGTACATAGATGCCCACCCTGTGATGTGCCGGAGTGGTGACAAAGGTGTCCACCACCCACATATACCACCCAACGCTTACGCCCCAATCACCGACCTCTCCAGCCACTTATCGACTCCCATCGGCTGCAGTTATGCTACTACTGCTCCAAATTCGGCGCTGCTGCAAAGAAATGTGTGAATGGTTATCAGTGTCCAAAAAACGTGTAAGTAGGCCATTGCTTGCAGCAGTGGCCTCTCCTGTCACTGATCTTTTCTTTTTACATGACGCAGGTACGGGCGTGCGATTTTTGGTAGACACACGTGCTTGCCATTCACTTCTGACAAGACCACTATCCAAAACACGACGTAGTCTGTCTAAATCTGACGACATCTGCCTGGTAGCTACCAACAATCTGCAATACCCACCCACGGTTATGAAACCCTCACCTTATGGTTTGGAAGTGTCAAATATATTTTGAAGTTTTTCATTGCTGATGTCACAATGCCACTCCTCAGTGCGGATTCCCTCTCACACTTCCACCTCCTGGTCGATGTAGCTCACTGACGGTTAGTCAAAGCGGACTCCTACTCCTCAACGCCTCTCCAACTCTCTCCCTTTCGAAGAATCGACCTCGCTCTCCACATCAGCGCACCCACGGATGCCTAAGCTCACTTCCTCATATTGTACCCGGAAGTTTTCCGTCCAGAAATTTGTCAAACGGCCACGGCTCCCACGAAACATGGTATTTATCACCAAATCAAGACGACGGGGCCACAGTGTTTGCCAGATTTAGACGTCTGGCAATGGATCATTTGGCAGTCGCTAAACAAACGTTCGCCGAAATGAAAAAAATGGGCTTTTGCCACAAGGTCAACTTAATCCACAACAACCATTCAGCTTTTGTGTGACTGGAAAGATTCAGATTATGGGATTAAAAAGGAAATTTTACGACCGTATTAAAGGACCAGGAATGGAAGGATGCTGGGATTAGCTTGAGTCAGATTAAAAGTCTTGAGGAAGTTTGGCATCGCCGCAAACCTACTCGATGTTTCATGACATTCTAGACAGACTATAGTAAATGTCCTTTAATACAGATCACAGTATTTCTACAACTTTGAAGAGATCCATCTCCGATGAAAATAAAAATTTAACGTTCTGTACCCTCCGATCAATCTAGTTCAGTACAATACTGGAATCTTAATGTACTAAATGTTTTCGAGCTTTATTACTCATAAAGCTTTAACTTTTATTCTTTATATAATTTGAATTCTGATTGAATCAGTTTATATTTGAACATTATCAAATGTGTAGTCAGGTATTTCATAAAATAATACTTTTCTCCATTAAAACAATTTCTTGGATTTTAGGATAATGAAACGATAAAATTAATAGACATTTTCTTTAAAATAAAGCACTGTTTTAGTAAAAAAATAAAATTGTCTTGGTTAACAGGAAGTAAATTCTCATATGAGGATGAAACCTCTAACATAGAAACAAGGAGTAAAACAAATGTATGCAGTGAAATCAATAAAGATTTTTCCCATAAAATAAATTGTTTACAAAAATATATGTTGTTTACCGTCACAGGATAAAACTAAACAACAAAATAAAACAGAAATTTTCATTAAATCAAATCAAGATAATCCTCCAGTGTTTTTCAGCATTAATGTGTTCTGTACTATTCTTCATCAGATGAAGGTACTTCTATAACAAATGAATCAACAAACTGATTCACAGCAACATCATTCTCTGTGTCTTTTATAATGATGTTTTCAACATGATTAACGGCATTTTTCCAATTTTCTGCTGTCACTCATGACAGTGCCACTTACAGCAAAGATGTTAGATCTACCATTTTAAACGTATTCCTTTTGGCTACATAGTTTTTAACCTGCGCCCAAATTAGTTCAATTACACTATAATGGCAGTGATAAGGTGGCAGCCTTACGACCCTGTGACCTTTTTCCAAAGCTATTTTGTCGATGACATATTTTGGAGCATTTCCATGTTTCACTGCTTTCACCATTTATTATTATTATTATTATTACTATCCAAGCTACAACCCTAGTTGGAAAAGCAAGATGCTATAAGCCCAGGGGCTCCAACAGGGAAAAATAGCCCAGTGAGGAAAGGAAATAAGGAAATAAATAAATGAAGAGAACAAATTAACAATAAATCATTCTAAAATAAGAAACAACGTCAAAACAGACATGTCATATAATAAACTGTCATATAATAAACTATCAACAACATCAAAAACAAATATGTCATAAATAAACTATAAAAAGACTATGTCCGCCTGGTCAACAAAAAAGCATTTGCTCCAACTTTGAACTTTTGAAGTTCTACTGATTCAACCACCCGATTAGGAAGATCATTCCACAACTTGGTCACAGCTGGAATAAAACTTCTAGAGTACTGCGTAGTATTGAGCCTCGTGATGGAGAAGGCCTGGCTATTAGAATTAACTGCCTGCCTAGTATTACGAACAGGATAGAATTGTCCAGGGAGATCTGAATGTAAAGGATGGTCAGAGTTGTGAAAAATCTTATGCAACATGCATAATGAACTAATTGAACGACGGTGCCAGAGATTAATATCTAGATCAGGAATAAGAAATTTAATAGACCGTAAGTTTTTGTCCAACAAATTAAGATGAGAATCAGCAGCTGAAGACCAGACAGGAGAACAATACTCAAAACAAGGTAGAATGAAAGAATTGAAACACTTCTTCAGAATAGATTGATCACCGAAAATCTTGAAAGACTTTCTCAATAAGCCTATTTTTTGTGAAATTGAAGAAGACACAGACCTTATATGTTTCTCAAAAGTAAATTTACTGTCGAGAATCACACCTAAAATTTTGAAAGAGTCATACATATTTAAAGAAACATTATCAATACTGAGATCCGGATGTTGAGGAACCACTGTCCTTGACCTACTTACAATCATACTTTGAGTTTTGTTAGGATTCAACTTCATACCCCATAATTTGCACCATGCACTAATTCTAGCTAAATCTCTATTAAGGGATTCACCAACCCTAGATCTACATTCAGGGGATGGAATTGATGCAAAGAGAGTAGCATCATCTGCATATGCAACAAGCTTGTTTTCTAGGCCAAACCACATGTCATGTGTATATAGTATAAAAAGTAATGGGCCAAGAACACTACCCTGTGGAACACCGGATATCACATTCCTATAATCACTATGGTGCCCATCAACAACAACTCTTTGAGATCTATTACTTAAAAAATCAATAATAATGCTAAGAAACGACCCACCCACTCCCAACTGTTTCAGTTTGAAAACAAGGGCCTCATGATTAACACGGTCAAAGGCAGCACTAAAATCAAGGCCAATCATACGAACTTCCCGACCGCAATCAAGGGATTTCTGTACAGCATTGGAGATTGTAAGAAGGGCATCACATGCTCCAAGGCCTTTACGAAAACCAAATTGCAAACTAGGGAGTAGATGATTACCTTCAGCAAACCTATTAAGACGTTTTGCCAGAAGACGTTCAAAAACTTTAGATAATATGGGAGTTATGGAAATTGGGCGGTAATCAGTGGGACTTGAGCTACCACAAACACATTTACATATAGGAGTAACATTACCAATTCTCCAACTAGTGCTAAAAGCTCCTCTTCTTGCTAACTTGCGCAAAATAACAGATAACTTTGGAGCTAAGAAATCTGCTGTCTTTATAAAAAACAAAGGAAAAATACCATTTGGGTCTACACCTCCATAAGCATCAAGGTCCATCAACAGAGCTTTAATCTCACGAGATCGAAAAGCTAAACTAGTTAGTTTAGCCTCAGGAAAACAGGAATGAGGAAGTTCAAGCAATTCACACTTCGTCAGATATTCTGGGGGATTTTCACCTTTATTTCTTAACCAGTCTTGGATCGCTCCCTTTGTGCTTGCCATGGTAGGAAGTTTGCCACTTTGCACTGAATGGTATGATGCGTTGTCCATAATTATAACGGACTGTTGTAGTATATTGGGTATGAGCTGCTCTCGAAACCATTTTTCGAATACAATGTGATTCATTTGGTGGTGATAGTCACCGTCGTTCTTTGCTTGGAATACCAACTGTGCATTTGGCACGAATCCTTGCTCAGATCCAGCATGCAAAATGATAATTCTACTCCCTTTCCCGCTTGGTGGGTTTATTCCAGTTGCTCCTGTCGAACTTTCATCCATCCAACACTTGGTGACTGTATAATTCTGATTAATCCAGGTTTCATCCAGAAATATAACAGACTTTTTTCCTGTACCCCTAATATTTTTCATTTCACATAGGAACTTGGTCTTGGCACTTGCAATATCACTTCTCTCCAGTAGAAATCTCCGCCCGTTAACTCTTCCGTATTTAAATCCAATTTCTTCAAGTATCTTACGTAAAGATTCTCTGCATCCACTAAATCCAATATTTTCTTTGACTTCAAGTAGAATGCTATCCAGCGTTGGACTTTCCTTTCTGATATAATAACCGAGAACTGTGCTTCGTGAAACGCGCTGATCAAATCCATTGATGTTGGTTACAGTTGGTGGTCTTTTCCTTTTCTTTACGTTAAAAACGGGAGCCTCATTTTCTTCTAAGCTGTCTTTTCCTTCCTTACAAATGCGATATATCGTACTTTTGCACTGCTTAGTTGCATCCATTGTATGTTGTACTGCCTTGTCAAAGCCATGCATAACACTTTTGTTTTATTTCTCCCTTTTTTAAGTACTCGTGGACATTGAATATGACTTCTCGTGTCTAAGCACTTAATTTCTGTCGTGGGGAGCCTTCCATCTTAAACCGTCATGCTTGGGTATCATAACCAAAGTGATAAGCTACTTAATTAACCTTCCTGACCTGAGACAGAGAGAGATGTGGCAAAGTGTTTGCCAAATCTACACTGTTTTTTCGCTTTAAGTGGGATTTAATGAATGAAATGGGCGCAAAGCGGCAACGTCGGAAACCTACTTTATTTTTCATCGCATTCTGGACAGACTATAGTCTCCCGTACTTTATATGGTGCTCGAACTCTCCCTAAAAAAATTTTTACAAGAATGTTTTTAAAATAAACAAAGCAATCAACTTTATGAGCTGTTTTCGAAACACAAGGTCAACTTAATCCACATCAACCATTCAGCTTTTGTGTGACTGGAAGGATTCAGATTATGGGATTAAAAAGGAAATTTTACGACCGTATTAAAGGACCAGGAATGGAAGGATGCTGGGATTAGCTTGAGTCAGATTAAAAGTCTTGAGGAAGTTTGGCATCGCCGCAAACCTACTCGATGTTTCATGACATTCTAGACAGACTATAGGCATGCCTTGCCTTCTCAATCGAGTCTAGAAGTTTGATTCCAGCTATAATCAGCTTATGGAATGATCTTCCTAATGTGGCGGCCGAATCGGTGGAATTTCAGAAGTTTAAACTTTTTACAAAGGCGTATCTGTTGTTCGCCAAACAATTTGGGAGGACAAAACAAAAGGTATTAATCTAGTTTCAAAAAGGTCCTAGCTACAAGTCATATTCCCGAACTTCAAAAAAATCTATACTCATATCTATTTATATAAATTCATTAACACTATGGCTGTTTTGTTTCCTTAAGTATAACATTGGCTTTCTCACCTTTTACTTGGAAACCCTACCCTATCTATCTACTGTATTTTGAAATCTTACTATAGAGCAAACGTCTATTATTAATTCCTTTTTACTTATCTCTTAATTCATTATTATCATCCATGGAAATTACAATCGAAAAGGAATAAAATAACAACAAATAGATTTATATTTTCCATATATAGGAAGCTTACCAATAACTTTTCATATTTACATTTCTATTTAATTCAAAAAGGATGGATCTATTAAAATTCCAGAAATTTCCATTAATATCTTCTATCCCTAATACTTTTTAGAAAACTACGAATAAAGCTAAAATAGGCATTTTAGTGTCCACTTATAGAAAAAAAGAAGCAATAAATAATACAGTTTGTCATTTCATGTATGTCTCTTAGATGTCATAAATATAAGGGGAAGCAAGTATCAAAATATGGCTGTACTTTAAAAAAATATGTTGGATAAGAATGCCTTTGGAAATATTGGTAATATAACATATAGTATTCCTTATCCAGATTGTAACTTGTTCTATGTTGGTTAAAAATCTAAAAGTATTATGGGTAGAAATCACGAAAGCTCACACACGATACATATTTTTTGGTCATCACGTTTGACCTCTCCGGATTTATACGCTTAATACAAGTAAACTTTCTAAATGCATTTCTGTCATTGTAAAACAACATTAGATGGCCTACTCTTGGGGTTCTCTTCATAATACCTTGGCCTCCCACTGGATAGGATTAAGTTAGAGACTGGTAAAATAATCCAGGTTAATGACTATACCCAAAGGAATATTGTTGAATCCTTTTTAATCGCCTGGAACAAAGGTCACAATTTAAATCTAAGTCCTGGTCTGTTTTCCGTTAATCCAGTATCATCCTCTTATCTAAATTTGACTTATCTGGAATTATCAAGAAACTAGCAGCTGTGGGATCCTATTCTCCTGTATAAGACATCATTTCCTTTTTTCCTTTCCTAGCCATTTTATGCACACACACACACACACACACACACACACACACACACACATATATATATATATATATATATATATATATATATATATATATATATATATATATATATATATATGATAAATTTTGCACATTTAGACGTGTTTTTCATATTCAAATAAGCCATATATATTTTTGATACATTAATGTCTGGATTCTCTTCACGACCTCGGGATCAGAGCCCCAGGCGAAATCACCCAAAGACAAGAGCGTGTGACCGGCCGGGAATTGAACCCTGGTCGGCAAGCTTGTATAGACAGTGACTAAACCACTTGAAGTGGCCAAGTGGTTTAGTCACTGTCTATACAAGCTTGCCGACCAGGGTTCGAGTCCCGGCCGGTCACAAGCTCTTGTCTTTGTGTGATTTCGCCTGGGGCTCTGATCCCGAGGTCGTGAAGAGAATCCAGACATTAATGTATCAAAAATATATGTGGTTTATTTGAATATGAAAAACACGTCTAAATGTGCAAAATTTATCATATATATATATATATATATATATATATATATATGTGTGTGTGTGTGTATATGTATATATATGTATATATATACTGTATGTATATATATGTGTGTGTGTTTATATACATACTGTATATATATATATATATATATATATATATATATATATATATGTATATATATATATATATATATATATATAAATATATATATATATATATATATATATATATATATATATATATATATATGTATATATATATATATATATATATATATATATATATATATATATGAACGTGTCTTCTGTCAGCCCAAGACAACACTTAATCTATGAAGGGATTAAACGCAAATCTCATGTATGTAGTTTTTTTAACCTTTCATCATATCTACATTGAATAATTGAAATATACTTCAATATAAAGGTTATAACAATAGAAAGTTATTTATGAAATAGGAGTATCTGTGAGGAAATTTTGAAACTTAAAACGTAAAAATTTCTGTTGAAGACAACAAGAATTTTACACGGGGTGCTACGTGATTGCATAACCTGCTCGACCCTGGGGATTTGGGGGAATTTGATAGCTGCATGTTTGTGCG
>NC_090727.1:198596661-198616661 GCF_036898095.1 Palaemon carinicauda
TATTATTATATATATATATATATATATATATATATATATATATATATAATATTTATTACAATCGCATACACACATATATAAGTAGCCTATGTGTATGCGTTATCGTGCAGAATCATATCCCAATTTTTCCTGCCTGCCGTGAGCCCTTGTTCTCTGTGAGGGACTGGCGCCAACTGGTGTCAATAGTCTGGTTTTAAACAGGTAGTGTAAGATTAGTTTCAATCTGGCTCGCCCTAAGCCGATCTATGTAGGCTACTGAACAAACTGAACTTTCCTTAACGTTATAGCGAACTCGTTAATTATAAACTTAGTGCATTACGCTAAAATACGGTCAGATTTCGATACAATTTTGGTTTTCAGAGATTAAGACCTAAATAAAGTACAAAATATTCAGGGAAGGAATTTTTTCGAACTGGCCAGAATTTATGCAGATATGGGAGCTGAACAGGAAGTTTTTTTTAAAGAGAAGGAACAATTTCGAATCAAGAAGTTAAGTAATCTAATGCATAAACTTAAAAAAATTGCCGTAAAAAATACGAAAATGATTGGAATAATGTGGCAAGCCATTTACCGTCTTAAAAACGGATATATTGACGTTAAGGAGTGATGTTACTGTCACCATCCCGTAAAAGATAATAACAAAGTAGGGTAAAAATTTCAGACATTGGCTAGGTTACGTAAAATATGGAAATCAAATCACCTAAAATTTCACATAAAAATCCGACTATATATCAGTTTAGTGAGATCGGTGTTACTCTATGGACATTGGTCATGGTATGACAATGAAACAATCTCCAATATGTTTAGTAGATTTGAGAATAAAGCCCTCAGAAGAATATTGGGAGTTAAATGACAGGACAGGATTAGAAATGGAACTATAAGAGAGATTACTCGAGTACCATTTGTGGATGAGATCATGATGAGGGGTAGATGGAGATGGTTTGGGCATTCTCTTCGCACTCCACAAGAGAGATTAGTTCACCAAACGTTTAACTGGGCTCCACAAGGCACAAGAAGAATGGGAAGACCCAGGCCTACCTGGCTATAAATCGCGAGGTAGGAGATGATGACTGGAGAAGTATTGAATTAAAAACTCAAGATAGAGATGACTGGCGAAATTTAACCAAGGCCCTTTGCGTCAATAGGCGTAGGAGGAGATGATGATGTATTTTACTGAAATGCGGCTGAGAGCAGTATATTTCTACGGATAATTTCAGACTCAAATTACGCTTTTTTTTTCTTTTTTTTTTCTTTTAACAGTGTACAGATCTTATTCGCAATTTTTTTTTTATCTGACTAGGGCACACAGTTTCGTCTTAGTGCAAAAAAAAACTTTCTGCATTGAGATAGAAAAATAAAAAATTGTCGAACAGATTAGAGAATTACATGAACAAAAAAGACAGCAATGGTTGAATGATGCACTTTTGATTGATTAATTTGAAATTCTCCGGTGCCATAATATCAAAGATGAATGACGTTGAAATATCATATTGAGATGATAACAGAAAAGAAAGAATGGCTGAAATGAAGGGTAATGTGAGAGAATAATCATTAAAAAAAAAAAAAAAAAAAAAAAAAAAAAAAAAAAAAAAAAGTTTTGTAAGAAGACAATCACCTCACACTCACGGGGTGCCATTAAATTAGCTATGAATTTTGGTCATATGGGCCGGGGCTGGAACACAGGCTGAGGCTGGGGATGACACACGACGCCGAGATGCAACTAAGCCCAAGGGATCTAACAGGGAAAAATAGCCCAGTGAGCAAAGGAAATAAGTAAATAATTAAACTATTTGAAAAGAGATAAACAATTGACATAAAACATTTTAAGAACAGTAACAACATTAAAACAGATCATTCATATATAGACTATAAAAATATACTTGTGTCAGCTGTTCAACATAAAATATTTGCTGCAAGTTTAAACTTTTGAAATTCTATAGATTCAACTACCTGATTAGGAAGATTATTCCACAACATGGTCACAGCTGGAATAAAACTTCTAAAATACTGTGTAATATTGAATCTTATGATGGAGAAGGCCTAACTATTAAAATTAACTGCATGCCTAGTATTACGAACTGTCCGGGAAGATTTGAATGTGAAGGATGGACAGAATTATAAAAAATCTTATGCAACATGCATAATGAACTAATTGAACGTCGGTGTCAGAGATTAATATGTAAATCAAGAAAAAGAAATTTAATTAAGTTCTCTGACTCATTTGTTTATCTAATTAAGAAAGAAGGTTAAGCTGTGTCAAAATAGAAAGAATTGAGCATAAAAATCGAAATCGAAATTGAAATTGGAAATGTAATTTCAGTCACATATTCGTAACAATCGCACTGCTAATAAGGAGAATCATTAATGAAAAGTAAACTAAAGTCAACTATATTTCAAATACATTCTTGCCAAGAGAGTTTCTTTATAAATTTAATTATCTTCATCGTTTGGAACATTTCTTAAATCTTTTAATCATTGACGTTTATCCCTTTTCAAAGTCATCTCTTGGAACGCATTTCGAAATACAAAATTTCTTTGTTTCTCCGTTGATTATTTCACGATACTTTTCCTTTAGTTTTGTTTTAGCTTTTTCTCTTTCTTCCAGCGACAATCTTTTCCTGTTCCCTTAAGAAGCCCCTCTTGAAAGAAGTCGTTTATCAACAATGACTTCCATTTCTATAGGGGAAGATGTCCTTACCTGATTACTTGTGCCTAGTGTGGCTTCGTCCACCTGTCTGGGAGGTAATTAAGAAACAAATGATCCTGTTAATTAATTGCGATGATTATGTCGCGGGAGGGATTTAACAATGAGGTTAAAAGACTCGTTCATCGTAACTCTCATTAAGATCTTTGTTTATGGTTTCCAGCAATTTCGTTTTTATTTAGTGACGGAATTTTAAGGGGATGAAAAACCGCTCCTTGGTGGGATGATTACCTATATTTTCATTTCTCATTACAAGACTGATTGCAATACTTTGATGCAATAATAGCACTGAGGTTTAAAGACTGCAAGGCTTCAACCTTTTCTCCTCTTGAAAACTGTCCAAGCTATTGAGGGGCTTCAAATTATACTGCTACTACTACTACTATTACTACTACAACTACTCACGGTCCCATACAGCAGGAGAATCCTACTCTCTACAGGACCTCCATTGTCGTTTTACCTTGTTCGTTCAGAGTATTTAACGTTTCATATCACGAATTGTTCATTTACTGTTAAATCGTCACTGTTATATGACTCACGGAATAACTTTTATGAATAATGAGTTCGACACCCCCACCAGACCTACATTCTCTCGGTATGTGAAAGGTGTATGTGGGGGGGTGTCTTTTCAGTGATCTTTGCCTTGTCCAAGTTATTTAAGTACTACTACTACTACTACTACTACTACTACTACTACTACTACTACTACTATTAATAATAATAATAATAATAATAATAATAATAGCTATCAGAGAGTTCTGACCTCCGCCGAAGGTTAATAGAGTCGTGGTGACAATTTCGTCAAAATCCGCCGAGTAGTTTTCACATAATCCTAACCACAGGTAGACAGAAACACAGACAAATAAATATACCAACTGGATTTCATAAGCTCCTTGGCGGAGGTAATAATAATAATAATAATAATAATAATCATAATAATAATAATAATAATAATAATAATAATAATAATAATAATAATAATAATAATAATAATAACAAGCGTAATCAGAGATTAAGTCCTCCACCAATGGATATTGCCAACATTTTACGCAAGTTTACCTGAAGAAACTTATTTTTTCATATGTTGACCGCGGGTGAATCTACTGCAGGGGTCAGGGAGTAGGGATAAATTACCCCAAGTAGGGGAAAGTTAGAAAATTTGGGTTTCGTGAATCCTTTCCAGAACTTGATCTTCATATTGTCATCTGGGTTGTAAATCCTTTCAGATATGAACTGGTTGATTTGGCTGGAGAGCCTGAAAGATTGGTATGTGAGTTTATGGAACTTCATTCCAACAGTGAAACTAGTATGGGATTTGAGACCAAGGATATCTCAAGGTTTTGGATGTCAAAAGCTGCAAAGGCTTATAAGGCTGCACATTTGGAAGCAACTAAAAGCTGCCATTTCACAAAAACCTACCTTTGCAAACCAGGTTTTTCTACCCTTGTAAATCTAAAATCAAAATATAGAAACCGGATGGATCCTGAAGACATCATCCAAGATGCAGTGACATAAAAATCCCTGATATTACTGTAACAAAGATGAAATAGTATAATTTCTCTAAAGCCTGGAGGACCTGATATGAATGAAATATTCATTAGGTTTTATTTATGTCAATAATTTTGCTGGTGTGCCATCAAATGCAATGAATAGTTACTGTTTTATTTCGGTTTATAGATATATAATTTCCAACGATATTTTCTTGTGTGCTATTTGCAGGCCAAAAGATAGACTTTTACTTCATAATGACAGATAAAATAAACAATTAAACACTATCCCATTAAAATCTTTTTTTATGCTTACTATCAATGAATTATATAAGTAAATTGATTTGTCCCTCAGAAAACACTGAGATTACTAAACAATTCTTCTCCGCTCGGGGGCTAATTACTGTACTGTAACTGTTCAGTGGTTACTTTCCTCTTGGTAAGGGTAGAGGAGACTCTAGGAGAAGGACACTTCAAAATCAAACCATTTTCTATAGTCTTGGGTAATGCCATGGCCTCTGTACCATGGTCTTCCACTGTCTTGGGTTAGAGTTCTCTTGCTTGGGGGTACATTTGGTTGGACAGGCTTAATAGAAGGGCTATGGATGCCTGGTGGTTTGTCAAGCGATTGTCTTTTCCTTATCTGTTTCTTTTTCTTTTCAAACCATCTATACTCTCCTCCCTTCAGTTGAAGTGGCTATCTAGGAAGGTATTTAGCCTTCCATGGTGTATCTGCTCCTCCAAGTTGACCAGTTTTTCCGATTTTTTCTAGTCTATGGGTATGATCATTCATTCATATTTCTGTACATATTATTTTTGTTATCATTCTTGTTAATTTAGTTTTTACGTATGATGTATCTTTTTTTAATTACCATTAGTTCTTATGCAATCTGTAGATATTGAGCGAAATCCAGCACCATTACGTCCTATATTTCGTCAATGTCGTCCACTGTATTGCAATATTCCTGGTCTTCATACAAACATCCAAGACCTTACAGTTGCGTCTAGACAGTATGATATTCTTTTGTGCTCTAACACTTAGGTTTCTAATATGAGGCACATATCTGAGCTCCTTATAACTGGTTTTAAGAAGCCAATAATGTTGAAATGTTATGCCATCCCTAGGGCCAGGGGAATGGCGGTGTATAATAGGACTGATTACTTTGCTTATTATAAGTCCTGCTATGAATGTGGATGTCATGAGATTCAGCTGATAAAAGTATTTAACAGGCATAACATCTTCTATTTGTGTTCTATCTACCACAATCCAGACATGGATGATTCTATCTCTGATTTTCTTCTCACCATTATGGCTAAGATAAAGGATGATAGAAAGTCCGCATTTGTCTTTGTTGGTGATTGCAATGCTCACCATACGGTGTAGTTAAATTGTTTCTCCTACCGATCGCTATGGCTTAAGAGCTTTAGACTTTGTCTCTGAATCAGGCTGTGATCAAATCATAAGTGAAGCTACTCACAGGTCTGGTAATTGCTTGGACCTCGTATACACCGACTCCCCTAGCGCTATAACAAGTATGGTTGGTTCTCCAGTTGGGACATCTGATCATGCCTTGATTTCATTAGTAGTGAAGACTGAGCAGCCTATCTCTGATGTATCTTACCCATGTAAGATTTATATGATATCGCAAGCAGACTGGAATGAAATTTTGAGTGATCTGCTCCTAAATTGGTTACAATTGTATAGTATTGCTGATCCTGTTGTCCCTTTGAATGAGAGTTTAGTTATCCCTTCTTGTGTGTTAAAGTACCGATTGAAGGACAAACCATGGTTCAATGGGGATTGTAGATGTGCTTATTTGGAGAAACAGTAGGCCTATCTATCATCTTAAGATGGGTAATAGATCAGATTTGCCTTGGAATAACTACCCAGCTTAGAGCTTTTGCGCAGAAAGTTTATGCTTCAACTAAAAAGGAATACAATTTAACCATAAAAGAAACCCTTTCTGGTACAACCCATGAACAAAAGGGGTGGACTACCCTTAAATCGGCACTCTTTGGTGTAGATGAAACAGCTTACTTAAACCAGATGGCTCTGTCACTCTGTCCAAAGGAAAAGGAAACCCTTTTGGCTGATGTGTTTGACAGTAAGCAGATTAATGAGAAAATTTATCTTCCTCATTCCTGTTTTCCCGAGACTAAACTAACTACTGTAGTTTAGCTTTCCGATCTCGTGAAATTAAAGCTTTCTTTTTATAAAGACTGCAGATTTCTTAGCCCCAAAGTTATCTATTATTTTGCGCAAGTTATCAAGAAGAGGAGCTTTTAGCACTTGTTGGAGAATTATTAATGTTATTACACTATGTAAAAGTGTTTGTGGTTGTTCAAATCCAATTGATTACAGCCCAATTTCTATAACTCCCATGTTATCTAAAGTTTTTAACGTCTATTGGCAAAATGTGTAAGTTTGCTGAAGGTAATCATCTTTTCCCTAGTTTGCAATTTGGCTTCTGTAAAGGCCTTGGAGCATTTGATACACTTCTTACAATCTCTAACGTTGTACTGAAATCCCTTGATTGTGGCCAGGAAGTTCGTATGACAGGCCTTGATTTTAGTGCTGCCTTTGACCATGTTAATCATGAGTCCATTGTTTTCAAACTCAAAGAGATGGGAGTGAGTGCGTCTTTTATTAGCATTATTATTGAAATTCTAAGTAATAGATCGCAAAGAGTTGTTGTTGATGTACACCATAGTGAGTATAGGAATGTATCTTGTGTTCCTCAGGGTAGTGTTCTTAGCTCATTACTATTCATACTATATACACATGACATATGGTTTGGTCTAGAAAACATGCTTGTTGCTTATGCAGATGATGCTACTTACTTAGCATCAATTTCATCTCCTGAATGTAGATCTGGGGTTGCTGAATCCCTTACTAGGGATATAGCTAAAATAAGTGCATGGTGCAAATTATGGGGCATGAAGTTGAATCCTAACAAAACTCAAAGTATTGAGCTTCCCAGAGCGATTGAGAAGCTCAATTACAAGATAAATGCCACTGAGGCAGCCATAATCTTCAGCGATACCTGCTCAAAAGAGGGTCTACTTCCACAATAATAATAATAATAATAATAATAATAATAATAATAATAATAATAATAATAATAATAATAATAATAATAATAATAATAATAATTCATTTTTCAATTTCTCCTTACACACGTATGTAAAAATCACATCTTACATATGATAAGCATACTGTGCGCATCAAGCCACGAAAGAAAAAGGAAAAAGAAGGTTATTGGAGTTATATACTTTTGTCGTATTGATAGGGTCAGACTGAAATGTAATAAAAACCCATGAGCATCTTATTTATATCCTCCACATACATACATACATACATACATACATACATGTGTGGGCATGATTTAATTATATATATATTTACTGGAATGTACATGTACGCATGTAAGTTTACATGCTTTTATATACTTAGTTTTGATTATACGGGAATGTGTATACACAAAATTTTTATTTTGATTTATACACTTATATTTACAAAATGTTTATGATAATTGGATAATTATTTGATTATTTAAGCATTACTCCGCATTGAAGTGTGATACACATTATTATTATTATTATTATTATTATTATTATTATTATTATTATTATTATTATTATTATTATTATTATTATTATGGAAAAGCAAAATACTTGATAAGACCTAGAACCTGAAAAGGAGAAGCTACCTAGTACTGAAAATAAAATAAAATATAAACTATACAAATTAAAATAAATCCAGCAGATTAAATAGATAAGTGTCCCTTGGTTGGGTTACTTGAAATGGTTCTTGTTGAAGAAATCCCCAAGATAATAGGCAACTAGGATGCTGCCACTCACTACCATGATGGTTTCCCTTGTGCCTTCCATTAATGAGATCAATTAATCTCTGACGCCAGTGCTCGTTCTAAGGCCTCGCTCTACTGAGAGCCTCGTTAGCTATATTTGATTAAAGATCTACTTCCTCATCCCATAAGCTATTTGGTTTGAAAACTTTCTCTCTCTCTCTCTCTCTCTCTCTCTCTCTCTCTCTCTCTCTCTCTGAGAGAGAGAGAGAGAGAGAGAGAGAGAGAGAGAGAGAGAGAGAGAGAGACTCAATAGAAGAGTAATTAATTTGACTTTGAACTGATGCGGTCTCATATTCTATACTAATTTCCACCATGTAAATTTCTCGATCAGTGGCAGTCACGACTCTCATTTGGTTTATAGCCTCCCAAAGAAAGGTTTTGGGATGTTCGTGAGAAGAACTACCACTGGAGCGCCAGAAATAATGCTCTTGAATAATCTGCAGTTCGCATTCGACGACTTGGGAGGTCAGCCGAAGTCATTATTTGGCGAGACTTGCTCTTGTGATCATCACAATTTTTCTTGAGAATGTGGCTGTTATATTCATTGTCATTGGAAGATGCTGCTGAACATTTCGACGTTCATTTTTTGAGTTGCAGGATCCATCTGGGAAATAGGCCTAATCTGTTTTCAATTAGAACTCAAGACTCGTCAGTGAACAGATTAAATAAGTAGTAAACTGCTAGTAATTATAATTTTTTGAGGAACTGCAAGAAAGAAAAGCGACGAGAGAGAGAGAGAGAGAGAGAGAGAGAGAGAGAGAGAGAGAGAGAGAGAGAGAGAGAGAGAGAGAGAGAGAGAGAGAGAGAGAGAGAGAGAGGCGGTTTTGTAGATTGCTTCGACGGGCTCTCTACTCACCAGCCGATTTAATCATGATTTGGGACGATAGCTTGATATGAAACTCGGTCTAATCAGCGTCGGTAGAAGATAATAGGGGGATGATCGCCGAGAATTACTTGCAGTCAGAAGATAAATACTTGTCTCATAGCCAGATTATGTCCAAGAACGTGATCCAGAGGTTAATGTGATGGCGACGGATTCAAATGGAGAGAGTTGCGATTCAAAGGGAGAGGAGAGGGATGGGTGGGGGGGGGGGGGGGTTGATAAAGGAGGGTATGAAGGAGAGATGAACTGGCTTATTGATATACGAGGAGGAGGAATGAAGGAGAAACGAATTTACCAAGAAAAATAGAGAGGAAGAAAGAATGACCGACAAATAAAAAAGGAGACAAGAGTGATGAATAAAAAAAAGGAAGACTATGCAGAGATCGAATTCATACTGAGGACAAGGATGAGTGAATTCACGAATGGAGACGTGAAGGGGAACGAACAAGAGACAAGGGAGAAATTCTGTAAATGATGCAGGAAGGAGAGAAGAGGTCATTTAAGAAGACAGGAACAAGAGACAAATTCACGAAGAGCATCTAGAATAGCCACAGAAAGTAAGAAGAAGAGAAGGGCTTACTTGCGTATTTCTGGAAATGTTCCAGATCAGAGAAGGAGACCTTCTCCCGTGAGGCTGTCTCTTTTAGGCCGGGGTAGTGCAGCCTGGAAATCCATTGATAACTTTAAGCGGATGGAGGGGCTCGGTCTGTCTCCCATAGACTAGGGGCAGCTGGGTATGGGTCCCAGGAGAGATGAATTACGTCTTTTAGTATTGAGTAAACACACCCCAGGCACCACAGGCTGAACCCCCTTGTTGGTCGATATCCCGTTCGGCGCTTACGCCCACTTAAACCTAGACGCCCACAAATGCTTTTTTGGCCCACCCACCACCAGGGACCTTACGGGTGGCCCGTAGAGATTTTGGGAAGGTGGTTCATCTTAACTTTTTTTCTTCTTTGGGGTTTTCAGTGTGCTCAAGATAGTTATTTGGAAATATGTAAAAATATTATTATGAAATTCATAGAGAAATTGTATTTTAAAGTCACAAAGAAACTGCTTTTTAACTTGAAAGGAAATTGTTATGAATGCATCACGCTTTTGCCTTCTTTACTACCTGAGGGAAAATAGAATATTAAGTGCACAAATGAATATTTATGCAATTTGAAAGTCTTCAAAACATACATTAAGTACACAATAATATAACATGCCAAAGAAAAGTACTTTGTGGTTACATTATTTTCTTATGAACAAAGTGCGGTTAGAGAAGGAAAAATCTTAAATTTCCTTTTTATTAGATAAACGTTGATCAGTAAAATAGAATCTTAAGAATGAAGACAAATATTAATTTTCATAGAAAATATTCATTTCTTACACAAATATTCTCATGAAAATATTTATTTATTTGAAAAATAATTCGTTGTACAAAATGTGATCTTCTATACAGTTAATTTCATGATACAATGGATAATTTTCTTTATGAAAAATGTATTTCTTATACAACTAAACTGATAAAAACAGCGAAACTTAAAAAGAGGGAAAAGAATTGTGGGAAATGGAAATCAAGTTGAGATGGGGTCCGAGAGTGTGTCGGGAGGGAACCCGCACTACTAACTGACAACAACCCACAGCAAAAACAGACATAGAAACGATTCGCGGATGGATTTACAGCTGCGGATTACAAGGAGATTAATCGGTAATCTCTGATGCCCTCATCTAGCTTGGACGTGGATTCGTGTCATTTGCATAATCTGGGAGGATCCTCCGGCGGACAGCCTTTGGATTTGGGGAAGAAGAGGAAGATGCGATAATAATGGACAGCAGGAAGGAATAGAAGTGGTGGATGGAAAGGGTTGTATTTTGCGGTGTTTTGGATTGGGGATTTATTAGTATGCGTAAAATGGCATTGCACTAACAATTGCTTGAGAGAGAGAGAGAGAGAGAGAGAGAGAGAGAGAGAGAGAGAGAGAGAGAGAGAGAGAGAGAGAGAGAGAGCAAATTGTTTAAGAAAAATGATGGTTGGCAATTATAGAAATACAAATCTGTACGAGATAAAGGGCAGACAGAGGAGAAGCAGAGAAAACTGAAAACAAAAATGTAGTGAACGTGCGGGAAGAGAGGAAATGGGAACAGGAAAGATTAAAGCGAGCAAGAGAGAGAGAAAGAAATTGCTGGATATTTTCCTGAGAATGAAGTTTGCTAAGGTGGATGAATCTGAACTTTTGAAATAAAGAAAAAAAGAAAAATAATTTCAATATCAAGTAATTAAAAGTTTATATTCTTTGCAACTGAAGAAGATTCAGATCGCCTAGGCTTCTCCTGAGTAAATTTGTAGTCAAGAGTTACACCTAAAGTTTTAAATAGGAACTGTTAAAGAAACATTATCAATCCAAAGATCTGGGGGTTGAGGAGCCACTGTCCGCAAACAATTTACAATCTTACTTTGAGTTTTGTAAGGTTCACCTTCATACCCCCTAGTTCGCACCATACACTAATTTTAAGCAACCCCAGATCTATATTGAGGAGATGGAATTGATGCAAAGAGAGTGGCATCATCTGCATACATAACGAGCTTGTTTTATCGGCTAAACCACATGTATGTGTATATAGTATGAAAAGTAATGTGCGTAGAACACTACCCTGAGGAACACCAGATATTGCATTCCTAAAATCACTATGGTGCCCATCAGCAACTACTCTTTATAATCGTACTACAATTCTTCTTGCTAACTTGTGGAAACTAATAGACCACTTATTAACTTTGGAATCAGTGGTCTTTACAAGAATACATAAGCATCATGGTCCTTCAAGAGAGTTTTAATTTCATGGGATCAAGAAGCTAAACTAGTTACTTTAGCCTCGGGAAAACAAGAATGAGGAGGATCAAGTTTCTCATGAAACAAGTTATCTTTTACGTTGTACAGTGAGTGATAGAGCCCTCTCGTTTAAGTAAAGGAGAGACTGTTAGGTCTACATCACTTGTCTTCCTAGGTTGTACCAAAGAATTTAATTAATGGTTGAATTGTATTCCTTTTAGTTGAAGCATAAATTCTCTGAGTAAAAACTCTTAGCTGAGTACTTTATATATATATATATATATATATATATATATATATATATATATATATATATATATATATATATATATGTATCTATATATATATATATATATATATATATATATATATATATATATGAATACATATATATGTATATATATACATATATATAAATATATATATATTATATATATACATATATATATATATATATATATATATATATATATATATATAGATATATATATATATATATATATATATATATATATATATAGAGAGAGAGAGAGAGAGAGAGAGAGAGAGAGAGAGAGAGAGAGAGAGAGAGAGAGAGAGAGAGAGAGAGAGAGAGAATTTGAAAATATAAAACATATGTTAGTAATCTGTTAACAAGGCTGCTTACGATTCCCAGTCCATTATTCCTTATATCAGCGTTGCAAACTACAGATTCCACGTTAATCAGGAGGATTTGTAGGTCATCTAAATATTAATCGCCATTTTGACTAATATCTATCCAGTCCCAATCAAAACATTGATCGTCTCGAAGTATTGTTTTAAACTAACCTGACTTTACAAAAGCTTCTCAAGAAGAGTAAATCATCAGAATAAATTTCGAACTAAGTCTATGTTTACTATTATTATTATTATTATTATTATTATTATCATTATTATTATTATTATTATTATTATTATTATTATTCTTATCATTATTAATACGCTTCACCATTTTTGTCGACCTGAAACTTCTAGCCTTGAAAATTTCAACTCCATACCGCCATAAGTTACTGTAAAAAGAAAAAAAAAAGTGAGCTTACAAGTTTAACCTTTGCTGATGTTTAGGAAGATTGACTTACTTACGCGATTGATTTATTTTGGTTTATTATAATTTAGTTTAAAAAGAACAATGATTTATTTCATCCATGGAATTCTCAGGAATTATAATTTTTCATCCGTTATGAAAAGTTTCTTTTAAAGGTATGAAGAATCTGTTTATTTTTATGCTTGATTACTTCTAACCTTAGCTATCTATTGTATATCTATTATTGTAGTTTTCACATACATATGCAATATATATATACATATACATATACATACATATATATATATATATATATATATATATATATATATATATATATATATATATATAGTATATACACACATATACAGTTATATATATATATATATATATATATATATATATATATATATATATATATGAATATAAATAATTATATTATTCCACCATGGTCTGAAATTCAAAATATAATATTACATATATTACGGCTGGTAAGCTGCACAACCCTCTCGAATTCCAAACTCACCTGTTGTTGTTACATTAATTCTGTTACATTTATAAATATTAATAAAAGAGCTCTTAGACAGTTATATAACTCCCAGACAGCAATATACAAAACACTGAATATACAAAGGTCTCTTAAGTACACTCAAAACAACACTGGGTAATTATCATTATGATCTATTCAAACAACTTAATTCGGTTCATTAACAGGATACGAGCGAGTATGAAATAAACACTGATGATTGAAATAATACACTCTTTACAAAAATAAATATATTCTATAAGAATTACAACACTTTGAAAGAATTTACATGAAAAAAATAAATCACTCGAAATATTAAGTCTGAACATAACTTAGATTAAGACAAAAAATTTTATGCTCTGAAAATTATATAATCACTTGACTTGAAATATAAATCTGAATAAAACCTTAGACTAAGACAAAAGAAATAATTACACTCTAATGCTTAAACTCTTAAAGAACTTACGTAAAGTAACTGATAATCTTATTAACTTCACTTATTGTACTTGCACAAGGGCAGTTACAAAAATTTACACAATGCCAGCCCTCACCACAATGCACTAAATTTAAAGTTTCCTTTAATGTCTTTCGTATCGTTTCGACACACGATTTACTTTGGGGCACAAAATCACTTTGGATAGAACACACTATAGGTACAAGAGAGAGAGTGAGGGATGCACTTTGGCTCTTAACAGGACGGCTGTTTCTCTTCTGCCCCACGCATCCCTGGGGGTGCTTATGTTAGATTCTAATATATTATTCTCGTGGCTTCAGGGCTGGCCTCTAGCGCCGCCAGAGTTATCAACTAGATAAGAATTCAGGGGCTGAACCTTGGTTTCAGAAAACTCTCTCTTAGCTGTTCCGAACACCCACCGTTCTTGGACATAAAAAAAAAGATAAAATCTAACACTAGGGTTTTCGAGAACCTTTCAAAACAGTGGTAAATATAAGAATTGCGTATTTTCTAACAAACATGACGTAATACCTCGTGAAAATATATAAAACATTTACATAAGCCCATGTTCACATCTCGTATGGATCATATAACACTCTAAAACAGGTTAAGTAAGATTTCATAACAAAATACGTGAAATAAAAAGTTGATTCTTAAAAAATAACATAAATTTACATATGCTGACTTGAATAAAGAATACAAATAAAATAATGACGAAAGTCTCACGTAATTTATATAACAAACTTATACAGTACCTACATGAGAGGAGTTCACCTTATAAAGATCCCTCTTCAATGCACATTTGAAAACATAAATAAAATACATGATTAACTTATTCACTCTACACTAGACCAGCTTCGTTAGAATATATATATATATATATATATATATATATATATATATATATATATATATATATATATATATATGTATTTATATATACAATATATGTATATAATTCTATATCTATATATCTCTAGATAACTATATATATATAAATATCTACACACACACACACACACACACACATATATATATACATATATATATATATATATATATATATATATATATATATATATATGTATATATATGTGTGTGTGTATGTAAGTATATGTATATAAAATCACATAACTATACATGTATATAATTCTATATCTATATATCTCTAGATAAGCATATATCTATATATCAATATGTATCTACACATACAAATATATGTATATATATATATATATATATATATATATATATATATATATATATATGCGTGTATATATACATATAGTATTTATATACATATACATTAACACTTACATATGTATCATTATGATTCCTACAGCTATTTCCTTGTGTACACAAGATCCATCGCCATTCCCAATGTTTCCCGAAGAACATCTTTATTTGAAATCCTCAAAATCTCTCCGGTCAAGTGTTTAAGAGGCAGAAGAAGAAAGGCCCTTTTTCCCATCACCAGACCCAGAGGAACTTCTTGGTGGCACATCATGGAGCCGAGCAATGTGACAAAAGGTTAACCCATGCCGCAATTAATTCCCAAACTTGCATTCTTGTCTTCAACATTCCACTGATAATGGATAATGGATGGCAGAGGGGCCTCCCTCCCTCCTCTTGGACTCGAATTAGTGTTTCTTTTCTTGTGGCTCCTCCCTTCTTTCCCGGAATGTTCAGCAAAGGAGAAAAATCTTAGGATAAATTTTCATACCCTGTAATCTGGTGGTTACCTAAGAATTCTATAGATTCTATAGATTTTTCTGGGCAAGTTGCCCCTAATGAACTCACATAAGCCACGACACAGGCTTACGGCATTCCAACGCGCGGTGTGGTCTCATCTCTGGGGCGTGCTTGCGTGCATGCATGCTTTTAAACGTCCGCTTATGAATTTTATTACTCATACTGTACCTCTTTTGCTTGAACGTGACTAGCTAAGGGAAATAGATGATTATATACCACAAATACATATATTAGATGCAGTTCTATGCCAAAAAAAAAAAAAAAGTTGTATGGATTCCAATAAAACTTGCTTTCCTGTTTACATACATGCATAGCCTAACATACATACAGGCATTCGCACACACACACACACACACACACACACACACACACACATATATATATATATATATATATATATATATATATATATATACGTATGTGTGTGTCTGTGTGTATGCTTGTATGTGTGTTTCTTCGGACAATATGTGCGTGGTTTTATATGTATGTGTGTGTATGCTCAGGGGATCAATCAAGCGAGAGCATATAATCTCTCTTCTCTTTTGCCTTTTTATTCTTGATAACAAAAGATCAGTTCGGAACGAGTTTCCAGACATTGCAGGATTAGCGCAAGCCACATTTCACGAAACATCATATTCCGTTCTTAAGTTCAAAACAGAATTTACATTAGCATCGAACGACGACGTCGCAATCGAAGTGATTGCATAAAGATACTTATTCTATGATGGCGAAATAACGAGAAAAATACCCAAAATATTTGACGACTTCGAACCTCTTTTCCTCCCAGCCACCCCACCAACAATTTGGCCTCGGGGTGGTCTGACAGGAGCCGTGTTTACAATCCCAATTATTATATCGCACAAGGGTGGTCCCCCTCTCCCCTTCATTTATCACCCCCCCCCCCCCCTTCCTATTAAACAAGATGGTTCCTTGTCCTGCTCAAATTTGATCCTCTTCCCCTCCCCCTCCTCCTCCCCCTCCTCTCCCCTCCTTTCCTCCCTCTGGTGCCGCCGTTCCTCTACACTTCCCGGTAAATTTAACTTGGCATGGTGATGACGTCATTACTAAGGGGGATATTTCCTCTTAAGTAATCGATGTCACGAGTTATATGTTGACGACTTTTCCCTGTATTAGCAATTGTCTTTGTGAATCAAGTGATCAGATTTTGTTGATCGTTTAAGATGTTTGCAACAAATGAACTACTGCAAACTGAATGATTTACTGAGCCTGTCCCAATGTGGCATCCTTTGCCAATGTAGAAAGCATGTTTGAATTATCATTCCTTTGACGTTGCTTTTGCATGATCTATGAAACGTGTGACTTTTCATGGCAGAGAGAGAGAGAGAGAGAGAGAGAGAGAGAGAAAGAGAGAGAGAGAGAGTAAGGGGGGTGGGTAATTAGGATTACTTTTAAAGATCAGTTAATATTTAAAAACTGTTATAAAGATCTGTTAGTATTAGAAATTGTTATAAAGATCGGTTGGTATTTATAAATTATTATAAAAATCTGTTGGTATTTATAAATTGTTATAAAGATCTTTTGGTAATTAGAAATTAATATAAAAATCTTTTGGTATTTAGAAATTGCTATAAAGATCGGTTGATATTAGAAAATAGTGTAAAAATCTGTCGGTATTTAGAAATTGTTATAAAGATCTGATGGTATTAAGAATCGTTATAAAGATCTGTTGATATTTATAAATCAATATAAAAATTATTGGTATTTAGAAATTGTTACAAAGACCTGTTGATATTAGAAATTATTGTAAAAATCTGTTGTTATTAGAAATCATTATAAAGATCTGTTGGTATTTAGAAATCATTATAAAAATCTGTTGGTATTTAGAAATTTTAATAAAGATCTGATAGTATTTAGAAAATGTTTTAAAGATCTGTTGGTATTTAGAAATCAATATAAAATTCTCTTGGTATTTAGAAATTGTTATAAAGATTTGTTGGTATTAAAAACTGTCATGAAGATCTGTTGATGTTTAGAAATGATTATAAAAATCTATTGATATTAGAAATTATTATAAAAATCTATTGATATTAGAAATTATTATAAAAATCTGTTGGTATTTAGAAATTGTTATAAAGATCTGTTGGTATTTAGATATTGTTATAAAGATTTGTTAGTATTAAAATTTTTTTATAAAGATCTATTGATTATAAAAATCTGTTGGTATTTAGAAATTGTTATAAAGATCTGTTGGTATTTAGATATTGTTATAAAGATTTGTTAGTATTCAGTAATTGTTATAAAAATCTATTGATATTAGAAATTGATTATAAAAATTTGTTTGTATTTAGAAATTGTTATAAAGATCTGTTGGTATTTAGATATTGTTATAAAGATTTGATAGTATTCAGAAATTGTTATAAAGATCTATTGATAATAGAAATTATTATAAAAATCGGTTGGTATTCAGATATTGTTATAAAGATATGCTGGTAATTAGAAATCGTTATAAAGATCTGTTGGTATTTAGATATTGTTATAAAGATTTGTTAGTATTCAGAAATTGTTATAAATATCTATTGATATTAGAAATTATTATAAAAATCTGTTGGTATTCAGATATTGTTATAAAGATATGTTGGTATTTAGAAATCGTTATAAAGATCTGTTGGTATTTAGAAATTGTTATAAAGATCTGTTGGTATTTAAAGATTTTTATAAAGATCAGTTGGTATCTAAATATTGTTGTTATAATGATCTGTTGGTATTTAAAGATTGTTATAAAGATCTGTTGTATACGAAATTATAAAAAAATCTGTTGGTATTTAGAAATTCTTATAAAGGTCTGTTGGTATTTAAAAATTGTTACAAAATTTGTTGGTGTTTAGAAAGTGTTATAAAGATCTGTTGGTATCTAGATATTTTTGTTATAAAGATCTGTTGGTATTTAAAGATTTTTATAAAGATTTGTTGGTATTAAAAATAGTTATAAATATCTGTTGGTATTTAGAAATTGTTATAAAGAATTTTTGGTATTTAGAAATGATTCTAAAGATCTGATGGTATCTAGATATTGTTGTTAAAATGATCTGTCGGTATATTGATATTGTTGTTATAAAAATATGTTAGTATTTAAAGATTGTTTTACAGATCTGTTGGTATTTATAAATTGTTATAAAGATCTGTTGGTATTTAAACATTATGATGAAGGTCTGTTATCATCTATAAATTGTTGTAAAGAACTGTTCAGTTTTAGAATTTTTTTTTTGCAAAGATATTCATCATAACGATCATATATCATTTGGAGATCCTTGTAAGGGGTTTTCAATATCCACATACATAAGATATAGTTATGTTCATATTTGGAAATGATCATGAAGCTCTATAACAAATTGTTATAAAGATCTGTTGATATATTGCAGATGCACCAGTTAAAGCAACTAACTTTATTTGGACGGAGCTTGCGTATATATAAAATCCGTTCCAGTCAAGAACGGCACAAAAATTCAAATACAATGAGCCAAGCATATACAGGCATAAACGGGTTATCGGTGCCAGGAGAGAGCGATAACGACTATATACAAGAAAAAAAAAATACCGTTACAGTGTACGATCGTGTGTGATACGCGTGCGGTACTATATGTACAGTAGAAATTGCTAAAGATGTAGGCTTATATATCAAAATTTAAATATTTTGAAGATCTACTTACGTAAAAAAATTGTTTACAAAATGTTAATATACTTATATTGTTTTAAGGATTTATTATTTACGAATTTGGTATAAAACTTTTAATATCTGTATTGGTTACGGAGTGGTGTAGATATTAGATTATTATTACAAAATATTTTTCGATATGTATTGATGAATATTTTTGAAAATTAGAGACGAAATAGCTTGCATATTGTAATAAAGGTAATAGCCTACTTTACATTGTCATAGAGGAATGTTCGGTGCTATATTAAGCTGGCATTATGGTAGCACGGACTCTTGCTTGTGAGTGCAACCAAAATTAAGATATTTTTTACCCATATTTGCCTTTCAAATTTTGCTATATCTAAAATATCATAGTTCTGTGTAACTTCGTTTTCATAAAGAAAAGATTTGCAAATCTTTAAATAATTTCTGTAATAAATTCTGATATCTAAATATCCCGTGGATCTCTCAAAGAAAACGCAGTTTCCAATGCTTTCCCCTTTATAAAGTACATTCATTTTACTCCTGTGTTTTATATGTATCAATACCCATCGACCCTCTGTTAAATTTAGGCTTTCCGTCGATCTGTTCTTTACTACACCTAACAAGGTTTGACAATTGCGATCATGTTCATCAAGACAATCATAATGCTTATGATTATTAGAATGATCATTAGGGTGATTATTAAGAGTATCATGATGGTTATTATTTTTCATGCTGTTTATGATTATTAGTATTATGATTGTTATTATTATTATTATTAATTTCCTAATTTTCCATGTACTTAACCGGAAATCCAACAGAAAATCCAGACGCCA
>NC_090727.1:198621661-198624161 GCF_036898095.1 Palaemon carinicauda
ACAAGCAACTCAATGTTAACATACAAAATTACGGCTGTAGCACAAAAGAAGTATTCTTCTTCTCTCAAGAGGTTAACTACTGCAAAATTGTTCAGTGGCTACTTTCAAACCATTACTCTCTAGTCTTGGGTAGTGCCATAGCACCTGTACCATGGTCTTCCACTACCTTAGGTTAACATTTTCTTGCTTTAGGGTGCACTCGGGCACTCCATTCTTTTTACAGTAGTTATATATATATATATATATATATATATATATATATATATATATAGATATATATATATATATATATATATTTATATATATATATATATATATATATATATATATATATATATATATATATTCTTACGAAGCTGATCTAGTATGGAGTAAATATTTTATTCATGTATTTCATTTGAGTATTTAAGAGATGTATAGCCAGCTCATAAGGTGAATTCCACTAATTGTAGGTTTAAGTATCGTATGTAAATTACATAAGACTTTCGTCATTCATTTAATTGTACTTTTCATTAAATTCAGTACATGTAAATTTACGTTATTTTTTTTTTTTTTTTTAAGAATTACCTTTTTCTTTTTAGTATTATGTTATGAAGTCTTATGTAATCTTGTGTAGGTATGCTGTATGACCCATACGAGGTATGAACACGAGGGTTGATGTAATTTTTGTTTGCATGTAGTTAGAAGGTGCATGAAACTTCTCGAAATAGATTTACTCTTTTTTATATTGTTTCGAGAAGGGAGGTGGGTGGAGTTAGCTGAGAGAGGGTTGCCTTGCAAGCAAGGATTGTTCCCCTGTTCAATTTTCTATGTTGGCAACCTCGCTGCTTGAGCTTTGCCCCTAAGCCATAAGAATTATCTATTTAGAAAATTCTAGACGAATTAAGTCCATATATATATAGGCCCTAGGAATGCATAAGCAGCAGAAGAGATTCAGCCTATCCCTTTGAAAGAGCCAACGCCCTCTCTCCTCTCAAGTGTATCAAGTGTGTACCCTCTCAAAGGTGATTAACGATTTCTATCCAACATATATCGTGTATAGTGTGTTCAAACGTTGATGAATCCATTGAAGGTTAAATCAAAGGTAGTGTGTTAATGTAAGTACTTGTTTAACATAAATTTTTGTAACTGGCCCTGTGAGTTTAGGTTAAACAGTGAAGTGTATTTATTTGGCTAAGCTGTGCGGTTACCTAGTGTGATCCAAGACGAAAAGAGTATCAGTAACATTTATGTAAATTTCATTTAGTGTTTAATCATTAGAGTGTTAAAGTGTTAAATATTTTCATTAATCATCAAAATTGAATATGTTTTATAAATTAATTTCCCGTGAAACAAGTGACTGTATAATTTTTTCAGTCTTTCTTTTGTCATAATTTAAGACTTTGTTCAGTTTTAATATTTTGAGTAATTTAACCACGCCATGATTCCTCATTGCTGGGAGGAGTGGTGATGGTGGCTGGTACAACACAAACATTCGCTACCGGGGTCTAGCAACGGCAGGCAGGGCAGCCGGTCGGGACTACGGTCCACCCCAAAGCCAATGCTAAGTCCTTCAAAAGAAGGCAACCGTGTTACCCCATACGAATGGGAAAAAGGCACGCTAATAGATGATGATGATGAAGTATTGTTGTAACTTTTCATATAATATATTTATTTTTGTAAAGTGTGTATTATTTTGATCAACGATATTTTTATCAGTGCTTCTCTCGATTCCCTAACTAAGAATCAAAGTAAGAGGTTGCTTTTGAATAGTTATTATGAAGTAATTACCCAGTTTTGTTTTGAATGTTACATAAGAGACCTTTGGATATTCAGCGTTCATATATATTGCCATCTGGGAGTTATGAAATATTCTCAGAGCTCGGGAATTTATGTAATTCGTCAGCAGTAAAACTGTATATATACATATATATATATATATATATATATATATATATATATATATATATATACATATTTATATATATATGTATATATATATTTATGTATATACATATATGCATATATATATATGTATATATATATATATATATATATATATATATATATGTGTGTGTGTGTGTGTATGTGTGTATATATATATATATATGTGTGTGTGTGTGTGTGTGTGTGTATATATATATATATATATATATATATATATATATATATATATATATATACAGTATATGTGTATATGTGTATGTATGTATTATATTTTGACGTTGTTACTGATCTTAAGATGTTTTATATTGGTATTCATTACTTCTTATAGCCTAAATGGTTTATTTACGCGTATATCCCTATTTCCTTCCCTCACTGAGATATTTTACTTGTTGGAGCCCTTGGGCTTATAGTATTCTGCTTTTGCAACTAGGGTTATAGCTTAACAAATAATAATAATAATAATAATAATAATAATAATAATAATAATAATAATAATAATAATTAAAACTTTAAACTTGCGGCGGATGTTTCAATGTTCATCAGACTGACAAGCCATTCTTCATAGTTTATATGT
>NC_090727.1:198629161-198631661 GCF_036898095.1 Palaemon carinicauda
CAATCGTATTTTTCTCACTAGCTCTATGTAGTTTTAAGATTGCTTTAATTCCTGTTTGGATATCTTCAAATGTTTTAACATAAGATTTATCTATTTCTTATCTTAGAAGGGATTTCATTACTGCTGAAATTTTCACAGAATCAAAAGCTTTCTCATATTCTGAAATTGTCGTACATAGTTGTCTATTATACTCGGTCCATTTTTCAGTTATCTGGTTAATCACATGGATAGGGTTAGTTTTTGAAGACCCCCTTCTAAAGCTTGCCTGTTCTCTTGGTTCATTAAGTTCTATCTGTCTTTCTACTCGGCCTAATATGATCTATATAAATATCTTATATAAATATCTTATATAACCCTGAGAGTAAACTTATTGAGCAGTAATTTTTCAGGAATTTTGTGTCTCCATTTTTGTTAATCAGTATAAGCTGTAGGTATAGAGCATTGTTGCAGACATATTGTGTGAAGTTCAGCGAGTTTTACTACTATGAGATCTCCTCCATCTGTTATCAAATCAATTGTTGAGCCATCTTCTGCAACTGCTTTGCCTCTTTTCATAACTTTTAATGCTTTCTTTTTTCACCTATTGTTGCGTTTGGTACCGGGTTTTTTGGTGTACATTGGCAAAGCTATTTCTTATATCACTATTGTATAGAAATCCTTTGTAATTCTTATCACTCCTTCTCTATTGTTGATATTTCCTTTTCCATCCTTTGAAAGTAAATATCCGTTGGTACACTGTTCCAAGTGTTCTTTTCATCAATTTTATGCTTCTTCATTTCTTTAGTGTTTCTTCAATTTTCGTCTGATTGCTTTTACGATTGTCTTGGGTTTTTCGTTTGTTTATTAGTTCTGCTAATTCTATTTAATCTCTCTTAGATATTACCCGATTTCCAATCTTTTCTTTATTAGTTTTTTTCTGGTAGTTTCCCTTAATCTTGTTTCGGAACTTTTTCACTTATATCTTGTGCTGATTCCAATACTAATTTCATTCCTTCTTTACTTGTAGCTGGAGTACCTATTTTGTATTGCTAAACAAAAATTTTATTACAGGAGTGTTTATTTTATTTCATTAAAATTAGTTTTTCTGTTTCTTTTCTTTAATACAGAGAAATTTGACTTCAGACCATGCTATATTCGCTTAACTTTACCTTGTTTAACACCGTTACATCTTTAACTAAATTGAGCTCTCTTTTTTTCTTTTTATTGAGATTAGAAATAAAACTTCGTTTTATCATTTCTTCATTTAGGCTTCCATATGTCCAATTGTATTTATTTACATACTGTATATATATATATATATATATATATATATATATATGTTTATATATCTTATATATATATAAATATATATATATATATATATATATATATAATATATATATACACACACATATATATAATTATATATATATATATATATATATGTATGTATATATTTATATATATATATATATATATATATATATATATATATATATATATATATATAGAGAGAGAGAGAGAGAGAGAGAGAGAGAGAGATATATGCACACATTCATGTACAGTATATGCCTATATTAATATAGATGTAAATATATATATTTAGATATAGAATTCCATGTATACATTTACGGTATATATTTATAGATATACATATGTATTTACTTCATAAGATAGTAACAACTGTAAGAAATATGCAAAGAATAATGATGGAAATAGCACTAGGAGACAGAAAAAGAGTAACATGGATACGACAAAAAACGAAAGTAGAAGATGTTCTAACAACATGTAAGAAAATGAATGGTCTTGGGCAGGACAAATTACAATGTGAATGACAGATAATAGATGGTCATTTAAAATAACAGAATTGTTCCCTAGAGATTGCAAAAGAAGCAGGGGAAAGAAGAGAAGATGGTGGATTGACGAGTTAAGAAAACTTGGAGGTATATACTGGCATAGAAAGACCATAAACAGACACGTGTGGAAGGAAACGTCTGAGGCCTTTGCCCTGCAATGGACTAGCTACGGATGATGATGATATATGTGTGTCCATGCTTTAACAAAGAGAGAGAGAGAGAGAGAGAGAGAGAGAGAGAGAGAGAGAGAGAGAGAGAGAGAGAGAGAGAGAGAGAGAGAAAGAATTTATTCGTGTGCGTATATGAACCTTAACACAAGATATCTTTTGTTTACTTAAACGCGAGATGAACCTTAAAGGAAAGTATGATTAACAAGTATTCTATTATTTTCCCCCTTAGCATATAAACTCTGCCTACAGGGAGATAGGCAGAAGCACAACCGCCTTATCCTCTCTTAATCAACACAATGATTAATTTCCTAAATCTCCTGATTTTTCTTCTTGGCGTTAATCCATCAAACTCGATTCGTCTCTCGTCAGGATTAATTTCCTCGAGAGTACTATTTTAGAAGGAAGATGGTCAGGGAGGATAACGGTGAAGACGAGGAATAGAAAGCCTTTTTTAGTTAGAAATAATGAAAGTAATGACAAGGAATATCAAAGATC
>NC_090727.1:198639161-198669161 GCF_036898095.1 Palaemon carinicauda
GTGGTGACAACAAAGTTGAAACTCTTAGATAAAAACGAAAGTGGTATATGAACATTTAATGGTAAACAGTGAATATCTTCCAAATATTGAAAAATTGTATCCACTATTCAACTGGAAACTAATTTGGGAACATATAAATAATAAATATATGGAAAATAAAAGTAGAGAAATTTTGTTTAAGCATGTTCAGGAAATTTTAAGTACAAATGATAGGCTAGCTGTGATGAAAATAAAAGATGTTAAGGAATGCGGATGTGGATACATAGAAACTAATATGCATTTGGTATATTTCTGTCCTTTGGTTAAGAATTTGTTGTCCTGGGTATTCGGATTGCTTAGAAAATGTTGTAAATTGAAAACTAATAACAGGTTAAGGATTATAATACTATATTTGGAAGCTTACTTAAAAAGGGATAAAAATACAGCAAAGGTAATAATAGCAGATTTTATTTCAAGTATCTGGATGGCAAGACAATTGGGAATAAGTGCTGAACAGCAAATTATTAGGTGTATAAAGAATACACTGTTAGATACATTTAATGTAAATATTATTGGATATAAGAATCATGTTAAAGATATTTTCACAGATCAGTATGTTTCTAACTTAAAAACATATCTAGAAAAATAATAAAGAAAATTTTTTTTTTATATTATAATAGATATTATAATGTATATACAAAAATGTAAAGTATAATTTGTAAAGGAATAATTTCTCGATAAAAGAAAAATAACAAAAATGTAATTTAATAAAATGTAATTGTATTTTCATAATACAAGATGAAAAAAAGATAAAACACAGAGCAAAATTGGGATCACCTGAAGATAAGCGACCCCAAATAGTTCTCCTGAAGATGAAGGACCCCAACTACACTCACCTGAAGAAGGGAGACCCTGATTTTCTTCACCTGAATATAAGCGACCCCAGCTTATTGATGCCTCCAGGTAATCTATTTTGGCTTATAATACTATAGAAAAAAAAGGAAAAAATATATATTCATTAAAACTACTTTACTTAATATATGTTAAAAAGAACAAATTTTTACAAACAATCCATATTCAATTAAAAGCGCATTATCTTGCAATTTCAGTACAAAAAAAAAAATTTAACCTACCATTAACATGCCTTTCAAACCACATATATTGCTGTAAATATGAATTTAAAAATTATCTCTTGCATCCACGCATTGTCTTAATCCTTGATTTATGCTTGTTCCAATAACTTTCGATGGCCTGTTTCTATATCAATAAAGTTACGGGAATGATTTACGGTCTGTTGCTTTAATCTTAGATGTGATTGAATTTTTTAATAAGCTTTCCACTTATCATTTTTTCTATGATTGGATGTAGAGTTGCAGCAACACGTGTTTCAACGATCACCATATATTCAACACGTAATGCTAGACTCGGCCATTCCAAATACTCATATTGGCCGATTTGGTGCACTTTCTCTGTGATATTTGTTTTTGCGTGCAAAGCAAGACTCGTCAATTTGCGCAATTAGGCCATTACCACCAAGTTTATCAGGGTTTGCCTCAAAATACTTTAAGCAGATTTCTCTAAAAAAATATATACATAAATATCAATCATATATTTTTTTTTTAAATGTTTAGAATATTATCCTGAATACACTTATGCAGTGGAAATTTAGATTTAGCAAAGAATGAGTCCTTACAAATAGAAACTTTGCTTTTAAATTTAGTATACTCTTTAAATTGGAATTTCTACACATAATTATCTTGTATAGAAGACAGTTTAGTCTCTTAGCCATTAAAAGAAAATGGGAATTTTTTTTTTTAAATACCGTCAATTTAAAAAAAAATCTATTTGCTACCTTATATATGTTTGTTAGCACTTTTATTGGTTAGTCTCACTCGTGTCGTTACACTAATAATAATTAATTTCTAAAATGGTTAGTTAGCTTGTTAGCCCCATTCTTAAATCTAAATTCCTCACCTGAAGAAAAAAGGCCCCAATTTTTTCCACCTGAAGATAAGCGACCCCAGCGAGTGTTGGGGTCCGTAATCTTCAGGTGATCCCAAAATTGCTATTAAAAGATTTTCACACTTCTTCTTTGTCTGCATCTTTTCCAACTTTTATGTGGTGTTGATATTTCTGGCCAGTGTTTCTGGCCAAAGATTATCACACTGACAGAAATAATATTGTTTTTGATATCAAGTAAATTCATTCCTCAATTCTGATTGATTATTAAAACAGAATTAATTACAAAAGAATTCAATTAACTAAGTGTAATATAGTATATTTACATTGGTGATTGTATTGTTTTAGAATTTATCTAATTAATGGGCAAAAATTTTGTACAACGACAATTCAGTGATCAAACATGGTTATGGTGACTCTTCGTCAGATGAAGTTAGTTTTATCACAAAAGATTCAAAGAATTCGTTAATGTAGACGTCCTTTTTCATGTCTTCCTTTATAATGTTATCAATATGCTTAATAGCCTTGACCCTATTTTCATTGCAAATCTGAAACAAAGCCGTTTTCTATATGTTGGTTGCATCTGTGACACGTTTGATTGCTTGGTCAATTCCAAATTTAACAGTTTCATTATCCTTTTCCCATTTAAAAAACTGATAGACATTGTATGCCATTTTTCTCTTTTCTGGGCGAAGAACACGACACGGGGAACTCTCCAAAGTGTTTACGGAAGGCTATGAATGCGGAAGCTAATCTTCAAGCATTTAATAGGAATTGACCAAAGGTCCCAGTGAACTGGTCCAGTGAAGATATGGCAACGTGTATGCCATATTTCCTAGTTCGTCATTTTCCTTCCCTTGTCTTAGCGAGGCAAAAGCATCGGGATTAAGGAGAATCGGCATCGCCGGAATTGAGCTTGAAGTTCACTCGTAAAATGGTTCTAATTTGATTACTTGGAATTTTCTCTTCAAATAAGAATCAAAGTTATTTTTTATCTGCATGAATGCATCAAACACAACATTTTATGTTGTTATTATATCAATTTCATTTATCAATTGCTCTTTTCTCTATCAATAATTTTGTCCATGGAAACAAACAAACTCTACATATATTAGGATTTTTCTGATCATACTTACCAAGCTAACTTCATTTCCGTTCCCACTGGCTTTTATCAACCACAATCCATCAAAAAAAAAAAAAAAAAAAAAAAAAAAAAAAAAAGGAGACTTACGGACTGCAAAATTGCAAGAGGCCATGTCTGGACGGAAGGGCCAGGCAATCTGCAACAACAACAAAAGAACAATTTAATGTAGAATCATTCGACGTGCACACAGTTACCAGCAAGAAGTTGAACAGCGATCTTCATGTGGAGATGTTCGTGTTTGCCATAACCCCCTGAACTGGGAATGTAAATACAAAAAATCAACTTATCCACTTCTATCCTATTTGTGAAGAAGTAATAAGTTTTATCTACAGTTATGATGAAAAGAAAAAAAAATCTGAATTACCTCGGTCTCTTACCTACCGGTTCCGTTTTCTCAGGTAGCGAAGTAAATCAGTCAGTGCAAGTGTATTGTTATTGTAGGTGTAATAATCCTTTTGTAATAAGCATATGGCTTCTTTATTACAAATGCATTGAAAAAAAAAATATTAAACTTTAATTTACAAACATGGTGTAAGAACAAAGCGTTCCCCAGATTCCAGAGATTATAATAGAATAATAATTTTCTTATTAACATTTTCTAAATCAATTATGATTGTTATACATGAAAACTTTTTGTTTTAGTTAAAGAATGAAGAAAAAAAACTTATTACCTTAACTACAACTAGAATAATAAAAATGATCAAATATTTGCGACAGTTATTTTCATGTTAAATTTACAGATGGCAAAGCGAGGCCCGATGTATATACTTATCAAGCCGAGACATGTGGTTGCTGAACGTGATTTTGAATCAAGGACGACGATGTGCATGAAACGGAAGTATTATCGACATAAAGAATTTGAACTAGCTTCACTAGCTTCATGTATTGAATTGTAGCCACTAATGATGGGGGAGTATAAAAATATTGCTTTTGGAAATGTGTTGGCGAATGACTCAATGAAGCCATCAAATCCAAAGTGACATTTAACTACAAAGATGAAGAAATATGTTAATTAAAGGCCAAAGAAATTCTTATAAGAAAGTTGAGATTTTTCTCTTTAAATGGAAATTATTATTCATCAACTTTCCTATGGATCAACGTCTGTGTTACGCTAGGAAGAGTATTTGTGAACAATTATCTATCAAATATTCATACATAAAAGGTCGCCAGAAACAGATGTTTGAAGTGCCACACATAAATACTTTTGCTTTTCGGGCATCGCTCGATGATTTCACGATCTGGCTCACGATATGAAAGATCAACTTATATGACAGATTAAACTAGCAAAGAAGCTTTCTTTGCACTTTGATGTATGTACAGACGTTGTGAATCAGGCCATTCTGGTGGCGCAAGTGCGTTTTGAATATGAAAATGATTTGAAGGAAGAGTTTTTCTCTTCTTCTCTGTAAAAAAAAAGAAAAGAAAAGAAAGAAAAAAACTAGTTGTGAAGTGTTTAAGATCGTGACCGTCTACATCGTTAACAGATGTGGGTGTGATTTCAAGTTTTGTGTAGGTAATATAATTAGGTATATGTTCTGATGGCACTACCGTAATGAAAGGACGGCATTCGGGAGTTGTTACCCAAATGAAGGCACTTGCCACAGAATGCAAGTCAACACACCGTTTCCTTCACCGAGAAAGTCTGGCAACCAAAAAAGAATGAGGTAATGGGAGCTCTAATCATGTACGTTGGTTATCGAAGGGGAAAGTTCTGTTAAGTGTTTGAGCTACGAAACGAACTTGTCGAATTTCTTCAGGACAATAAACCGAATTTTAATTGTTCGGAGATGCGTATTGGTTAACCAATCTGGCTTATCTAGCTGATATCTTTTCTATCTTTGGTATTTGTTTACAAGAGCACGCTTTCCATTTACTCCAAAATTATGCGTTCCTACAGCTTTCCTCTTCTTGTACAGTAATTAGGAGATTATTGAATTGGGGAAAGCAAAAAATAGCAGGATATGTTGGGCAAGTGGGGGAGGCGTACATTTCGTATATATTCAAAATATATACTAAATTAAAAATGGAGTAATTACTCAAAGGTGTCACTATTTGTGAATTGTATATTTTATTTGGTAAATACTTGACAAAAAATCTTATCATATTTTTTAAAGAAACTTTTATGATAATGACTATTTTTGCAGCGTGTTTTCATTGGCGGGAAATTGGCAGGCATCCTTAGGCAGTGGTCAATAGATGGCGTTAGTGTAGCAAAATGACGTCTGGGAAAATTAGTCCTTCTCCAAATAGTTTCTTTAAAAAAACATTTTGATAAGATTTGTTATCAAATATTTACCAAATAAAATATACATTTCACAAATAGTGACACTTTTGAGTAATTACTCCAATTTCAATTTACTTACTTTTACTTTTACGGGTTTATTTCTCGCCCTCCATCATACACTAAAGGTCTGTTCAGGCGGGCCTTGGTGTGTGAAAAAATAATTTCTTTCCAGTTAATATTTTGCTCTGTATCGTAATCAGTTATTTCGCTAGCATTTGTATTCAGGCTTAATAGTTTTCAGGTCACTATTATAACACTTTCTAAAAAGATAAGTCTTCAGGTTTTTCTTGAAAGCTGCCACATTATTGCTATTCTTGACATCGAGTGGAAGGTCGTTAAAGAGTCTCGGTGCAGCATAACTGAACGTTCTTCCTCCTATTGCATGATTCACACTAATTTCGAATAGTCTATGTGGGTCATCAGCATGTCTAACTCTTACAGCGGCGCTGGTAGCTTCAGGGTAGGGGACCAGGCAATCACGAAGATATTTAGGCTTATCACTTGTAAGTGCTTTGTGAGTCAACAAGCAAATTTTAAATTCAATTCTAGCCTTAACAGGTAACCAATGTAGATCAATCAATGCAGGAGTTATTCTCGCCCTTAGTTTAATGCCTTTTATCAGTCTAGCCGCCCTGTTTTGCACATTTTGAAGCTTTCTTAGTAGTGTATTGGACAATTTGTAGTACAGAGAATTGCAATAATTTAGTATATGATTTGATTATATACCAAATGTACGCTGACGTCACGAACTTCTCTTTGGTTGACGATATTAGTTCCAGGTCATTTAGTACTTCCTCCACTAACCCTTCCCCCTCCCCCCTTGCACAACATATCTTGCTATGTTTTGCTTAGACCGCCCCCCCCCACCCCTCCCTTTAAAGAACCTCCTAAATACTGTACAAAAAGAGGTGAACTGCAGGACTTCATAATTTTGGAGTAAATGGAGAGTGTGCTCTTGTAAACAAATACTCTATCTTTAATGATCTCAACACCTCCATACAGGGAACGATGGTTTCTTGTTTTACAATGGCAGATAAGATTGACTGACAGAATCGTAACCTACGAACATGGAAGAGTCAAGTGTCCAGAAATTATTATGATATGTTTCATCAATTAGCGACAATCATCACTGATACCGGCGGAGACCTTAATATTACATCGCTACGAAATGTCATCAGAGAACAATTCACGAATTTGGCAAGTGACAAACCGGCTCCAGTTTTACTTTCCAACAGAAGGAGATCCACAGAAAGGGACTGGATGAATCCCAAATTCGTTTATTCCACTACAAGATGTCTAAGGCGTCATTATGGAGCATAAATTTTTGGGACTGGCTGGTGATATGACGAAGGATTGAAACATAGTTCTAAAACATCATCACTTGGTTCATTTTGGATTAAAGTGAAAGCAAGATATCCTGAGCCAGGTGAAATTGCTCTGAAAACTCTTATCCAATTGCATTCCATATACCTCTTCTCATGTATGAGTGTCATTAAGACAAAATAAAGAAATAACATGGATAATAATATTCCATTGAACCTCGACTAGACAGATTTTAAAAGAAGAAGTAAGCTCAATTTTGACATTATTGATTATAAAGATAATAAAAATGCTTATCTAATATTGTATTAATTGTTTGCAAAATAAAAAATTTACTTTTATTATGTTCACTATATATGTATATATACAGTATATATATATATATATATATATATATATATATATATATATATATATATGTATATATATATGTATATATATATATATATATATATATATATATATATATATATATATATGAATAATACTATGACCCCAGGTCTGGGATCCAAAAATTTATTATAAGATGGTCCCATGTCTGGGAACCAAACACATAATATCATATATATTACGGCTGGCAAGCTAGACAACCTCTCTAGTTCCAAACTCACCTGTTTGCTTTCACATTAAATCTGTTACACTTAGAATTATTAATACCCGAACTCTGAGACAGTTATACAATTCCCAGACAGCAATATATAGAACACTGAATATCCAGAGGTCTTTTAAGTACACTCAAAACAAAACTGGGTAATTATTCTTAAGACTTATTCAAACAAACTCTTACTACGACTATTTAACAAGGGTACGAGTGAATACTAATATAAACACTGGTGACTGGAATAATACACTCTTTACAAAAATAGATATATTCTATATAAATTACAACACTTTGAAAGAATTTCTATAAAAACAAAATCAATCACTCAACATACTAAGTCTGAACAAAGCTTAGATTAAGACACAAATGTTACAATCTGAAAATTATATAATCACCTGACTTGGAATATTATATCTGAATAAACCTTAGACTAAGACAAAAGAAATAATACTTATGAAAATTATACAATAACTTGTTTCACTTGAAATTAAATCTGAATACAGTATTAAGTTTGATACTTAATGAAAATAGATAACCAGAACACGATACAAATACCTTTCACCTTGTTACACGGCCAGTTACAAAAACTGTTAGAGAATTTTTATAAGTACTCACTATGTTTACAAAAACCTGTAACACCAAAATTCTGAGATTTCACTGAACTTTTAAAACCATTCACTGTATTGCGTATGAGAGAGAGCGGGAGATGGCTATGACTTAAGGCTGGAATTCTCTATCTGATCTATGCAACCCTGCGGTAGCCTTTATATATAAAACTTAGCTACTTCCAGAATGTTCCAGATCTGAGATCTGGTAGCGTGGAGGATTAGCTTAAGGGCGTCAGAGTTACCAGGTATCGCAACACGAGACGGTCCTCTCTCTGAGCTAGCTTCGCCCACCCTTTGCCCCTAGAATAAAGAAAAGATAACATCATAACACTAGGATTTTCGGGGAACTTCCAAAGTACATGGTATATAAGAAGAATTGCGTATTTTGTCTCAAACATGACGCAACACCTCATAAAGATATAAAAGAACATTATATAAGCCCTTTTTCACATCTCGCACGAATCACATAACACTCAAACAGTTTACTAAGATTTCGTAACCAAAATACGTGAAATAAAAAGTTAACTCTTAAAAATAACGTAAATTTACATATACTGACTTGAATAAAGAATACAATAAAATTAACAACGAAAGTCTTACGTAATATGAATAGTAAACTTATACCTACACGAGAGGAACTCATCTTATGAGTTGGCTATTCATCTCTGCAATATGCATATGAAAACATAAATAGAATACATGAATAAACTATTGTCTTTACTCTGCACTAGACCTGCTTCATAAGAATATATATATATACACACACACACACACACACACACATATATATATATATATATATATATATATATATATATATATATATATATATATATATACTGTATATTGTTTCTGGTACAAAGTAATATTACTAAGAAATATTACCGGTCCCGGGCACAATGAAAATAGTAAATGCTGTTAAGCCACATCAGATAGTTTGAGAAGCACTGGTCTAGAATACAGTCAAATAAAGGTAGCAACTTGCAATTAATAGAAACAAGAATGAAGGTGACTAGAAACTTCAGGTAGAATAAAAGTTATTTTATAAGGAAAGCTAATGAACAAATAGATATCATTTTAAAATAGTATATAAGTAGGGCGATGTTATGTGACATGAATGCAGTCCTAGCTCGATTTAATGAATACATCAAAGGCTTATTGAATGGTAAAGATAGAAGAGAAAGAGAGGAGGGATGCAAGATTTGAAAGAGTTACTGGTAGTCTGAGGATACTTGTAGAAGTAACCGTTGAAGATATAAGAAAGACAATTAAGAGATTAAAGAATTAAAGGACAAGGAATTGATGGGGTTTAGAATGAGATGCTGCAGTGTAGGGATGATAGTGTGACGATGTGGCTAACCAGAGTCTGTAGGATAAGTTTGGCAGGGGGAAAGGTCCCAAAGGAATGAGTGTGCGGGATAATTTTTGTGTTTTATAAAAGTAAAGTTAATGAAGTGACTGTATGAGATACAGGGGTATAACATTAGTTGGTATACATAGGAAGGTGCATTATAAGAGTCTGATCGAGAAAGCAAGACAGTTAACTAGGGGCTAATAATAGAAAAAATGGCAGGGGTTAAGCAAGGTAGAGGGTATGCAAAGTAAGTGCTTGTTGATAAACAGTCATGGGAAAAACTTCAAAGTAAAAGGGGATATTGATGTGTGGCATGTATGGACCTATAAAAAGCTTATGATAGAAGCGACACATCCCAGACAGAGGGACTGAGAAAGTTTGGTGTTAAGGTTAGGTTGTTAAGAGAAATCAAATCGGTTAATGAGGAAGCGAAATATATGTTATAGTATATAAGGAGAAGATTGACTGAAGTGGTGTGAAACTGGATCTCAGAACTAGATGTATTAAGTCTACATGGCTGTTCAACATCTTTATAGGTAAAATGATGTGTGAGGTCAAAGGATAGTGGATGTATGAAGGAGGTTGTAGGACTGAAAAATATATTATGAATGGAATATAAAATTGTTGAGGTTTACAGATGATACTTTGTTGATTAGGGACAGTAAAGAGAAACTGCAGAAGATGGTAAGAAAGTCGGAGATTGTCTGCAAGAGCAGAATTTTTTAGAGTTAGTTGAAAGCAAGGGTAAGGTAAGGAGAGTAAATAAAAAAAAAAGATGAAATAATGAATATTAGTATGGATGTGGAATGAGAAATTCAATGATAAGTATAAGAATATTGTTGCAAATACAATAGATGGAGACAAAATGAGAGATAAAGTGCATCACAAAATAAGAAAAGTAAGAAGGGGAACAGGATATCTGTAAAAGATTTGTGAGACTAAAGTTGTCTATGGAAGTCAAGGTAAAAATCTATGAAGGCATCTTTAAACCGTGTCCTATTTTATGGAAGTGACACATTGATGTTGGATGCAAATCAAAGGAAAAATTTTATGGAAGTGACACATTGATGTTGGATGCAAATCAAAGGAAAAAGATTGGATATGCATATGTAGTATATGTAGTAGTATATGTAGTATGAGAAGAATTAATATGGCGAGGAATGTGAAGATACACAGTAGCGGTAAAAATTATAAGACGTGAAAGGATGGAGCAGTGTTTTTGATGTGGTTCGGTCACGTGAAGTGAATGGACGACCATACCAGGGGGTAGGATGGGGAAGAAAAGATTAAAAAGACTAAAAGAAAAAATGGATAGATGGATGACAAACATATTGGAAAGAAAAAGTCTTGATATCTTGTCAACGAAAGAATGAGAGCAAGATAGGATTGTATCTACGGGCTGCATTATTTTAAGAGCCCGTGCTTGTCCGCAAGGGCCGGGAAATCTTCAACAACATAGGGTTGTATGGCACAATGTGAGTAGGTTTCTTTTTTAACTGCTACTGGATTATTGTGTAGATGAGAGTAAAGTTGTGGAGGTCTTACTGCACGAGGGGTTCATCCATAATTCAGCCTGGAAGGTGGAATAATAAATGCTATTATTTATTGCTTAGGAGAGATTAGTTTTAGATATTTTATAGAAACGAATCACGGTAGAAAAATAAAAGTTAGTCCAAACAATTATGAGGTAAAGAGAGTAGTGGGTGTTTTGCAAAAGGTTCTTAAGAGGAGATAATTGTCTGAGTGAAAAATTGGAACATTTTAAAGGTTATATTGAGCTAACTCTCCATTATTAAAGCTGTGTGTTGATGGTGCACATGACGAATTAGATACATTTAGTTTTTTAATAGAAGAGATATAAAGATCCAGGATATGTTAAGTGGTCTATTTGGTCTAGTGGAACGAATATAAAATAATAGTGAGTGAAAACGTTACATAATTTGAAGAAACGTAAGGAAGGAAGAGAAGTAAACCAATAAATCGTTTGTCCAGCAGGATTATGCACGAGATGGAGGGCTGGGAAAATAAAGCCTTGGCTTTCCTTGATGTGCGAGAAAAGTCCAAGAAATGTGATAGAGATACAGAGGAAGATCAGTTACGGCTGATGAGTCTTATTGATACATAAATGAAGCTGTTGATTAAGTGAACGTTATTTACACGGATATTCAGGCTCAAATGAGTCACAAAAAACCTTACCAATAAAGAAAGATTTATATACAAGGCAAGTTTACGCATCCCCCCCCCCCTTCCCCCCATCATTTATGGATCAATTCTATATAAAGACCAAGTCACTCCTTAGTCTATTTCTGGTTGTTGAAAATAATCTGAAATTGAGTAATTTATTAACGTTTAGTAATAGATGCTTTCTTTGCCAAGTCTTTTGATTTGCCGAATTTGTATTAGCTTTTCAATATAGTACCAGAGGGTGAGTTGAAAGAAATTCTATAATATGCTGCCTTTACATCTATTTTCAAGAATTTATATCATCCGCCTTACACAGCCAAATAATGATATATCCCAAAAATCAAAAACGCAATCTGAAAAAAATAATACAAAACTGAATACTGATTACAATCAAAGCCAGGATACATATTTTGATATTGCAATTTTTTATGATTATGTATTTTCAAAATCGAAAAAGCTTCTATTCTGTTTCTGGTTTAAAATAGAACAAGATGAACAATCATAAAAATGAAAATGTGTTAACTTATTAATAGATTCCATTGCGAAGTATTTTAATTTTTAGATTTTAAATAATGAATTTAGATGGTCATTTGATTACCTATTTCTATATGATAATATGCTATCGTTTCATCTCTTTTCAGGAATTTATTAAAGTTGCTGTGTCAAACACCATTGAAGATAAATTACAAATAGAAAACAATAAAATCTACCACAAACTCCGCAAAAAACATTAAAAAAGTAGTCCGATAAATTTGATCAGCACCCATTAGAAAATTATCTCCCTTGAAATCAATACAGCCAGCTCAGCCCTTGGCGTGGCGATTTCACCGCTTAATTAAATCACTTTATAACAACTGTTCTCAAGTTTCTCCGCCAACTTCCGCCTCTTCCTGGCGTCCTGCGATGGATGAGAAAAGGACCCGGGGGTGGAGGAGGAAGTATCGCAAGTATGTCTCTATCTTTTGTTTACGTGGAGGGCCACGAAGAAAGGAAGCGAGCACCACTCTAAGGTTTGACAGTTAATCATGCGCAAAACTGATTAAAGGTCCAACAGCAAGATTTCTCCCTAGGGACGTATTACGTTACCAATAATCTCGAGTGCCTGTGATTGAGAAGCCTTATTAGAAGAAGGTATCTCTCTCTCTCTCTCTCTCTCTCTCTCTCTCTCTCTCTCTCTCTCTCTCTCTCTCTCTCTACCGCAGGCTATGGGTGCGATGAACCAATTACTTTTATTAATCTGTTTTGCGATGGTACTGTGCGATTTTCTATTGCGCTTCATATCTAATTTAGAAAATAAAGGTATTATCAGTGGCCTTTAAAGGCTGGTTTGGAGTTAAATAAAGTGAATGTAAGTATCTGGGCTTAGTTAAAAGACGACTTATGAATATGTGAGTGATTTATTGCTTTATTGCTTTTCTATTAAGTCAATCATACATATACACACAGGGCCTAATATATATATATATATATATATATATATATATATATATATATATATATATATATATATATATATATATATATATATATATATATATATATATACATGCTAACATATATACATACATACATAAATATACATGTGTGTATCATACATACAGTACATACATAGTATCAAGCAGATGATATAAATGGACAAGAAGCAAAAATTCAGTAGATTAACATATTAACTGATTTCAGGAACCATCTAGTCTTCAAATATGGAACTTCTTAGGGAGCGAGTAAGCTCCACGCCCTAAGCTGTATTGCACAATCGAGGCCAGTTTTGAAAGCTCTGCATCAACCCCTTTGGAACAGCGAAATCTTGAACATCATCAGTGTAAGACAAGTAACGGCATCGCAGAGAAAATGCAGGAGCATCGAGACCATAAATTGCCACAGGGAGAGATGCCGCTCAGAATTTAACCGAATATCTAGGCCAATGCAGATCCTAACCCTGAATTTTTGAGTGGCGAGTAAACCTCAGAAATTAATCGAAGAGAGAGAGAGAGAGAGAGAGAGAGAGAGAGAGAGAGAGAGAGAGAGAGAGAGAGAGAGAGAGCGTGTGAGATCGGCCTCAGAAATTAGTCGAAGAGAGAGAGAGAGAGAGAGAGAGAGAGAGAGAGAGAGATCGGCCATAAAATTCCGTGAAGCTTTTGTGAAAAATCATTTGTGTATTTCAAAATTGGTCTTAAATTGGTACATTTTACAGATTCTTAAAGTTATCATTAAATAATTTTTGTTATTTAATTTCAGAATATCCAAATATTTCTGTCTTGAAGTGTATATCAAAGTATAATCGCTCAACAAATGTAGTTCTGATAAGGAGTCACAAGGAAAAGAGAGTGAATAAAATGACTCGAAACACATGCCGACGACAAATAATAAATGGAGAAACATAAATGAAGTTTGCCGGTTAACTTTAAAAGTATCTGGAACTCAAAATGTTCAGTGGTATACTGTCTTCGATTTTTGGACTCAACTTATATTACCTACTCTTTATATATATATATATATATATATATATATATATATATATATATATATATATATATATACATATATATATATATATATATATATATATATATATATATATATGTATATATATATATATAAATATATATATATATATATATATACATTTATATATATATATATATATATATATATATATATTTATATATATATAAATGTATATATATATATATATATATATATATATATATATATAAATATATAAATGTATATATATATATATATATATATATATATATATATATATATATATATATATATATATAGTGTGTGTGTGTATGCAAGTAAATAAATATTAATACTAGCTAACCTAAAATTTGTATTTCAGGATAATTTTTATTCTTATTACAAAAGGTTCTTCGTATTAAGATAAAGGCTATAGATGAAGTCAGTGTCCCTAGATAAAGAAATATGCACCAAAGAAGAAAATTATGCATAAAAATAATCATACCTGCATTTTTGCTGGAATTTTCTTCTCGGTTGTCATCAAGATCCTGGCAGGAAATTCCCCCGAAAAAGCGGAAGGGAAAAGAATACGCTCAAATCTAGGTCGCAGTAGAGAAGTGGTAGTGAAAATCTATACAGATAATCTACAATATCGGTCACCCGAACCCCGGTGACACCAGGAGCGTTGATGGCTTATGAAGGAAAGGAAAGAAGAGGCACGAGACTGCAGCTAGCAGGAGGGAAGGAATACTGAATGTCTGCACCCCGCCCCCCAACCCTCTAATAACAACAACAACAACACGTCAATTTGGAGACGCATCCTCGCGCTGATTGATATGACAGGATATGGTATAAACTCTAGAAGAGGTTTCCGAAGGGCTTCTCCAAGGCGGCTAGGACGGTATAATTATGAACCTCTTGGTTGGACTTCGATGACCTTCCTCCTCCTACTTATCCTCTCCCCTCTCTCATCCTCTGGAGAGCCCAACCCAACTAACCCCTGAGGAGCCCCCAATTCCCTGACGTAGCCTACCCATGGACCCTCTCCTTGTTGGTCAATTGCCCGCAAAAAAGGATATTAACTTTGGGTTCATTTAGAGTGCTTCCTCATCCTTCCACCTGAAGGGAAAGACACAGACGGGTGGGAAGGAACGTTATAACAGAGACGCCTTCCCGGAAAGATTAAGAAATTAAAACCCTTCTAGTTTGAAGGTACAGTACATCACGAGAATGGTATATTATAAAGGATGTAATCCTTTTCTTTTAAACTTTTGTCGTGTTTCTCCATTGACTTGATATACACATTTCAGTTAAATGACTAAGTTGTTTTAAGTCTTCTCATTTTAATTGTTAATTATTATTTTCCTTATTATTGTGGGACTTCAGAATGCTCCAGCCACTTCAATGTGCATATCTTTACCAAGTAACTTTCAAATAAGCTTCTTTTTTCGCGCCATGCAATAAAAGTAAACTATGAAATGTATCAGTAAAGCTCTGCCTATTTCTTGTCAGTAATCGTAATCAATCCTTCTTTTATTATAAATAGGATTGTCTTCCTCTGAAGGATAACAGCAAAGTACACCATGAATTTGCATTGCTGAATTATACTTTAAATAACTAATAACTAATTAATTTCATCAGAATATACATGAACCTCCTAGATTAATTTCGGTGTTATTTTGCCAAAATAAATCTATTGGCATATGATATATTCTATTCATGATTCATAACCAATTAACCATCGCTACGAACTTCGCAAAAATTAACAAAGAATGAGTGAATTCTTAAATTTTAAGATACTTATGACAGTGTCACAGGAGTGCTATATTTCACACTAAGGTAAGGTTCCAACAACAACTCTTCCATTACAGGTGTCACGCGATCACGTGTCTTATGGCAATGAAGGCAATGTAATGTTTATTTTATGACACCAAACAGCGGTTTCTAACTGATCTCATGACAAGCGATAAGAGGGTGGAATGCTCTATTGTGAAACCTTGGGCAATAAGAAATCATTTTATGATAATAAAGGCGTCAGATTCCTTAATAATGAAAATGTCGGTAGCAATTCGTCGTCACAGACTGAGTAAAACTACAGTGTGTTTCCAGATCGGTCAAAGTAGAAATAAACTGTTTAATTACACTACAACACAGCTTTAGTATAAGGCTCTAAGTTTCTGATGCCCCAAGTCAATATTCGTAGGACTATTCAATTTAATACTTCTCTTTTAAGAGAAAACGGTATTTTACATATCATAAACTCGTTTTGTTTACCAAAAGCTCTCCATCCTTCTTTAAATTTCAGTCTCATGTCCTGGGGAAATATCTACTATCTCTATTTTCATAAAGTGTGTGGAATAAAAATATCTAGGGGTTCGTCCATAACCCTTATTTGTTGTTTCTGCTTTCTGTATTCAAATATATCATCTTTTGCAATTTCTCCATAATTTACTAAATACAACTGTCTTGTGAAAATCTTAAGTTGTCAATATATATGCATACATATTACTGTGTTGGGAGTGGGTGGGTAGTTTCTTAGCACTATTATTGATTTTTTAAGTAATATATTGCAAAGAGTTGTTGTTGATGGGCACCATAGTGAGTATAGGAATGTGATATCTGGTGTTCTTCTGGGTAGCGTTCTTGGCCCATTACTTTTCATACTATATACACATGAAATGTGGTTTGGCCTAGAAAACAAGCTTGTTGCATATGCAGATGATGCTACTCTCTTTGTATCAATTACATCTCCTGAATGTAGATCGGGGTTGGTGTTTACCTTAATAGAGATCTAGCTAAAATTAGTGCATGGTGTAATTTATGGGGTATGAAGTTGAATCCTTACAAAACTCAAAGTATGATTGTAAGTAGGTCGAGGACAGTGGCTCCTCAACATCTGGATCTCAGCATTGATAGTGTTTCTTTAACTTTATACAACTCTTTTAAAATGTTAGATGTGATTCTCGACAGAAAATTTACTTTTGAGAAACACATTAGGTCTGTGTCTCCTTCAGTAGTACAAAAAATTTGCTTATTAAGAAAGTCTCTTAAGATTTTCGGTGATCAATCTATTCTCAAGAAGTGTTTTAATTCTTTCATTCTACCTTGTTTCGCGTATTGTTATTCTGTCTGGTGGTCAGCTGCTGATTCTCATCTTAATTTGTTGGACAGAAACTTACGGTCTATTAGATTTCTTATTCCTGATCTAGATATTAATCTCTGGCACAGTCATTCAATTACTTCATTATGCATGTTGCATAAGATTTTTTATAATTTTGGCCATCCTTTACATTCAGATCTTCTCGGACAGTTCTTAATACTAGGCATGCAGTTAATTCTAATAGTCTGGCCTTCTCCATCATGAGGCTCAATACTACACAGTATTCTAGAAGTTTTGTTCCTGCTGTGACCAAGTTGTGGAATTATCTTCCTAATCGGGTAGTTGAATCAGTATAACTTCAAAAGCTCAAACTTGCAGTAATATTTTTATGGTGAACAGACTGACATATGCCTTTTTATAGTTTATTTATTATGAAATATCTGTTTTAATGTTAATGTTTCCAAAATATTTTATTCTAATTATTTATTATTTCGTATTTCGTTTATCTATTTCCTTATTTCCGTTGCTGACTGGGCTATTTTACCTTCTTAGCACCCTTGGATTTATAGCATCTTGCTTTTCCAACTTGGGTTGTAGCTTAGCCAGTAATATTAATAGTAATAATGTATATACTTACAATAATACTCAAACATATGTATATATATATATATATATATATATATATATATATATATATATCTATATATATTGTAAATATATATATATATATATATATATATATATATATATATATATATGTATATATATATAGCATACCTATTTCACTATCAACAGATACACACACACACACACACACACACACACATATATATATATATATATATATATATATATATATATATATATATATATATATATTATATATAGCAATAGCATACCTATCTCACTATCAACGGACACACACAGACACACATATAGATATATATATATATATATATATATATATATATATATATATATGATAAATTTTGCAGATTTTTACGTGTTTTTCATATTCAAATAAGCCATATATATTTTTGATACATTAATGTCTGGATTCTCTTAACGACCTCGGGATCAGAGCCCCAGGCGAAATCACACAAAGACAAGAGCTTGGCCCCGGCCGGGAATCGAACCCTGGTCGGCAAGCCTGTATAGACAGTGACTAAGCCACTTGGCCACTGTCTATACAGGCTTGCCGACCAGGGTTCGATTCCCGGCCGGAGCCAAGCTCTTGTCTTTGTGTGATTTCGCCTGGGGCTCTGATCCCGAGGTCGTTAAGAGAATCCAGACATTAATGTATCAAAAATATATATGGCTTATTTGATATATATATATATATATATATATATATATATATATATATATATATATATATATAGATATATATTAGTGTGTGTATGCGTGTATGTGCGTGTATATATCATCATCATCATCATTATCAGTTGTAAATAGTCCACTGCAGAACAAACCCTTCAGATATGCCTTTCCATTTACGTCTGCTTGTAGTCTTTGTATGTTAGTCCAAACCCACACCTGCTTAGTTCGTTGATCCATCAAGATCTCTTCCTTTCGCTGCTTCTTTTGCCATCTCTAGAGCCCCATTCTTTTATTCTTAATTTCAGTCTATTATCTGTCATTCTCATTATATGTCCTGCCCATGTCCATTTCTTTTTCTTACTTGTTGTTAGAATATCCTCTACTTTAGTTTGCTCTCATATCCATGTTGCTCTTTTTCTGTCTATTATTGTTTTTTATGCATACGTTAAAACTGGTAGGGCCATCTGATTAAGTACTTTTCTTTTTAGAGAAAGTGGCATTTTATCTTTTATAAACTGATTTTTTTTTTTACCAAAAGCTCTCCATCCCATACTTATCTTTCTATTTATTTTGGTTTCGTATCCTTGTGAAACACTTACTTTTTATCCTAAGTATGTATATTCATTAACAATCTTTATAGCTTCGTCTATAACTCAATCTAGTTGCCTCACATTTTTTCATTGAACATTATCTTAATTTTACTCATATTAATTTTCAGTCCTATATTTCTGCTTTCTCTGTTAAAATCTTCGATCGTCCTTTGCAATTCCTCTTATGAGTTACTAAACGCAACTAAGTCATCTGTAAATCTTAAGTTGTTAAGCCATTCACTGTTAATGTTGATTTATCTATTTTCCAAATCTAAATAGTTAAAAACTTCTAGACATGCTGTGAATAATTTAGAAGAATGGGGTCTCCCTCTCTAACTCCTTTCTCCAGAATTTTCTCACTATCTTTATATAGTTTTAAGATTGCTGTATTTCCTGTATAGATATCTTCAAGTGTTTAACATAAGATTCATCTATTCCTTGTCTTTGAGGGGGTTTCATTACTGCTGATATTTTGACCGAATCAAGATCTTTCTCATAGTCTATAAATGCCATACAAAGTGGTTTATCATACTCTGTTGATTTTTCCATTAGATGGTTAATTACATAGATAAGGTCAGTTGTTGAATACCCACTTCTAAAGCTTGCCTGCTCCCTTGGTTCATTAAATTCTAGTTGTCTTTCTATTCGGCCTAGTAAGACCTTTGTAAATATTTTGTACATTACGGAGAGTAGTTTTGTTGAGCAGTAATTTTTCAGGTTTTATTTGTGTCTCCCTTTTTGTGAATTAGTCTAATGACAAAGATTTTCCAAGCTGTAGGTATAGACTTTTTGTATAAAGTTCAGCGAGTTTTAATATTGAAATCTCCTCCATCAACTATTAGAATCTATAGTTAAGCAGTCTTCTTTTTTTGCTTTGCCTGTTTTCATGCCTTTAATGCTTTCTTTACTTCACCTACTGTTATGCTTGGTACCGGATCACATGTTTCATTATTTCCATTGGCAAAGTAATTTCTTATATCACTATTGTAGAGCATTGTATAGATCATCATCATCATCATCATCATAATCTCCTCCTACGCCTATTGACGCAAAGGGCCTCAGAGCATTGTATAGAAATCCTCTGCAATTGTTGATGATATTCCCATTTTCATCCTTTAAAGTGAACATCTATCTGTTGGCTCCTGTTCTAAGTCTTCTTTTCATAAAATTAATGTTTCTATCTTCCTCTAGCGTTTCCTCAATTTTGGCCTGATTGCGTTTGCGAATGTTTTGGGTTTTTAGTTTGTTCATTGTTTTGGATAGTTCTGCTAATTCTATTTCACATCTTGGATATCATCCTCATTTGCCAAATTTTCTTTATTAGGCTTTTGGTGTTCTCTGGTAGTTTTCCTTGATTTTGTTGAGAAACTTTTCCACCTGGACATAGACATGGGCTGGATATGTAATGAGAATGACAGATAATAGATAGATATTATGAATATAAGAATAGGTCCAAAGAGATTGCAAAAGAAGCAGGGGAAGGAAGAAAAGACAATGGATTAATCAACTAAGAAATTTTTCCTGTGTGGACTGACATAGAAATGCCATAAACAGACGCAAGTGGAATGACTTCTCTGAGGCCTTTATTCTGCAGTGGAGTAATCACACACACATACAAACACACACACCCACACACACACACACACACACACACACATATATATATATATATATATATATATATATATATATATATATATATATATATATAACAAATATTGATTCTACAGTACATAACCTCCAGAATATCTTTTTTCAAAGAAATTGAATGATATAAGGCCAGTCCCCCTACCCTCCTATCAAGGATTTCAACCTGTGCGTTATGAGTGTGGAAGTAGGATGACATGGCCCTCAACCACTCATCCCTCAAGCGCTGATTGGTAGTCCGGTTCACTTGCAAAGTATCTCACTTCATTGGAGAGGATAAATGACGCAAATCACCTCTCTGGGCAGGAATAAGATACTCCGACGGGAGTCGCGAGAGAGGTGAGCAGTTAAGGAAGAAAGGAAGAGGCGGTGGAGGAGATTGAATCTCTGTTTACACTTCCGATGACTGACGGTGGGATGGAGTTACGCGAGTTCGATACCTGGAGGGGAATGAGGGTAGGGTGGGAGGGGTCAAGCGATGGCTTACGGCGGTGATTAGCTGGTCCCTTCGGATGAATGAACGTGCTCCTGATGAGAGAGAGAGAGAGAGAGAGAGAGAGAGAGAGAGAGAGAGAGAGAGAGAGAGAGAGAGTTGATGGGCTGAAGAATTGTTGACCTTTGTGACAAGAAAAATAAGAAAGATATGTTTGTATTTAAACAGAGACAAAAAGTAAGAGAGTAAGAATGAAGGAATAAGATTATTTGATGAACAAATCAATACCGTTAAATTGTCAATAAAATTAATAAATAGGGGAATTCTTACCTAAAATTCTTAAATCATCAAAACATTCATTACATGAAAAAATATTGGATGAAGCATAACTCTAAGCAATGTCGAAGAATAAATTCCATAATAATTTTCCAGAAGACAGGATGCGTTCAAAACTAAAGTTCTTTGCTTCACTAATTATTGTGCTTCTCTAAAACATCAGAAAAAGAGGAATGTTTAAAGGTTGCCCATATACGGCAGAGTCAAGGGACTGTGACATTCGTCCTACAGACTGACATAATACAGAACATTTGATCAGCTCCAAGCCATCTCCATCCAAAATAAGACCAAGGAGGGCCAGGCAATGGTTGTTGATGACTCAGCAGGTACATCCTACAGGCTCTCCTGAACCTCCGATCTTCAGCTCACAAGAATGGCAAGGTTACAGACTCAACAAGAAACTATCGAGCTTGAGCGGGTCTGGAACCCCAGTCCAGCAAATCGCTAGACAGGGACTTCTTTCTTTTTTATGGGAAAGTATGTTGACATGTAAAGCAAATCTTTTCACCTTGTCGTTGAGGTTTTGCAAAGTCTTCGAGACTCATTTGATGCAATATTCTAACTTATTTGATTATTCATTTTCATTTACTTATTTCACAATTGATGATTGCCTCATATCCACTGTCTAAAGTGTGAGTGCATAAAAGATGTCTATATCTACTGTAAATTCATGAGAAAGAATTGTCAACAAACAATGAATAAGCTATATTCGACTGAAAGACTTTTCTATGTAAAAGAGTTTACTTCAACATACAGGCACTTTTTAGTTTATCTCTCTATAACAAGTCATCATCTTTAAACAGCGTTTTTCAAAACTCAACTAAAATCTAAAAACAACAGTAAAAAGGCGTTTTCTTATAACATGGAGACAGAAAACTTCGCTGTGTTATCCAAATGGAATAAAACCTGACTCGAAAGTATAAGAAAATTAAAAGCTTTGAAAGGGAAAAATCTAGCGATGAAGTGTGAAGGAAGACACTGTTGGAGAATATGCCTTTGGCGTCAGGGATAAAAGAAAGGAAATAACTTCAGACTTGTTTGTTGCCGACATCTGCATCGTTCCTATGCTTCCTGTTTGTGTTGCAAGTTGCAAACGCTTACGCGTAGGTAATTGCAAATATCGCCTTCTCTCTGCAATTGTAAGTTTGTTTGTGCTTTACAAGGAAGCAATAGAGAAAGATAACGCCCTCGCCATTATACCATACTAACTGTACACTGTGAAAACTTTTTCGTAAAGAAAAGGTAAAAATCCTGGAATAAATGTTGCCAAGCAATTTAACGTTTTGAATACGGATATATTGACGTAAAGCAGTGATATTACGGTCACCAATTCGTAAAAGATATTAACAAAGTAGGGTAAAAATTACGGTCGCATGTATTTTACTGAAATACGGCTCAGAACAGTATATTTTTACGGAGAATTTCTTATTAAAATTACGTAATTTTTTCATTAATTACGAGCATGTATGAATCAGACATGACTCATTTTAGCTACAAGATGTACAGTATTGTCTACTGTAGGTTCGAGAGCTTTCAAATATGCAGCCTCGAGAATATACAGTACAACAAGTTCCCATCAGGCATAAAAAAGACGGGATATAAAGGATTTCAAGAAGGGGCAAGACCTTGATCTCTAAGTGCTTCGATGATGCAGATTTGACAATAAACGAGCAGTATGCTGTGTGATACGAAAAAATACCTAAGAATATATGCGATAAACTGATCTTGTAGGTTCTGCACTGTGTAGGATTCCCCAGTGTCATAGGGGCGGGAAAACAACCCCTAAAGCATAGTAAGAAAGTATAGTCATTGATGATGAAGACAATAAAACTTAAGTATAGTTAAGTATGAGCACTGATAAATGTTGTATAACAACATGTGCCTTGCTATATACGTATATATGAATATATAAATGTATCATCATCATCATAATCTTTATCATCATTAGCCGTAACTGGTCCAAAACAGAACAAACGCTACCGCCTCTCACCCCTACCCAGTAGGAAAAAGAGCCGCATTTGGATCCATAAGGATCAGTTCAAACCGATTCATATCAATAAGGACCAGTTCAAATCGATCCATAAGGGTGCCCCCTAACCTAACTCCAGCCCCTCCCTTAACCTCATTAGCTATCTCTAACCTAACTCCACCCCCTTCTCTTAACCTCATTGGCTACCCCTAACGTATCTCTCTCTCTCTCTCTCTCTCTCTCTCTCTCTCTCTCTCTCTCTCTCTCTCTCTCTCTCTCTCTCTCTCTCTCTCTCTCTCTTTAACCTAACCTAACCTAACCCATCAAGTGAGTGAAATAATACCTAACTAACCCAAATCTAACCTAAACCAACCTAACCTAACTCAACCCAAACCTAGCCTAACCTAACCTAACCTAACCATTCAATCTTTAACCTAAGCTAACCTAAGCTAACCCATCAAGTGAGTGAAATAATGCCTAACTACGAGTCTATCATTCAATCTTAAATAGTTATTATGGGAATTATTAAAGTTATCGTTATATTTTGAAATTATTGTTTCTTACAATGCTCATTATACAGGGGAATTCAAGATTTGTATAGCTGGTGGCATTATGTTATTTTGTATTACCTGGAATATATATTTCAGGTTGAAACTTCTTGTTAACAATAAACAACTGTTACGACTAATGACTATCCTTGAACAACCCAGTACAATAATAATAATAATAATAATGATAATAATAATAATAATAATAATAATACGAGTCCAGCATTCAAACTTAAATAGTTATTATGGAGATTATTAAATTTATCGTTATGTTTTGAAATTATTGTTAATAAAATTATTACATTATTCATTATTATTATTATTATTATTATTATTATTATTATTATTGTTAGTAGTATTGGTAAATCTATTTTCTTATCCTATTGAACAACCCAGTACAATGATAATAATAATAATAATAATAATAATAATAATAATAATACGAGTCCATCATTCAAACTTAGATAGTTATTATGGAAATTATTAAATTTATCGTTATGTTTTGAAATTATTGTTAATAAGATTATTACATTATTCATTATTATTATTATTATTATTATTATTATTATTATTATTATTATTATTATTATTATTATTATTATTATTATTATTATTCTTAGTAGTATTGGTAAATCTATTTGCTTATCCTATTGAACAACCTAGTACAATAATAATAATAATAATAATAATAATAATACGAGTCCATCATTCAAACTTAGATAGTTATTATGGAAATTATTAAATTTATCGTTATGTTTTGAAATCATTGTTAATAAGATTATTACATTATTCATTATTATTATTATTATTATTATTATTATTATTATTATTATTATTATTATTATTATTATTATTATTATTATTATTATTATTATTATTATTATTATTATTATTCTTAGTAGTATTGGTAAATCTATTTGCTTATCCTATTGAACAACCTAGTACAATAATAATAATAATAATAATAATAATAATACGAGTCCATCATTCAAACTTAGATAGTTATTATGGAAATTTTTAAATTTATCGTTATGTTTTGAAATTATTGTAAATAAAATTATTACAATATTCATCATTATTAATATTATTATTATTGTTAGGAGTGTTGGTAAATTTATTTGCTTCTCCTATTATCTTTCTTTGATACGATAACACGTGAATAAACAGATGTAGGAATGTCTCGTGATGATGATAAGCCATGATACTTGATACGGAGATAAATGGTCCGGTTGGAAGCCTGATAAGGTATAAAACAAATAACTCATTAGACTCATGACGACACCTCCACTAAGGAATAAATTAATCCCATGAATAATTCCCGTCCCTAATTAATAAATGAATAAAAAACAAAAGAGAAATTAACTCACCGACATGGATATAAATAAACTTATGCAAACGTGGGACATCCCCTATCATGACTATTTTTAATAATTAGACTCAGGAAGGTTCATAGTTATCCTTTATTCTGATGCATTCTTTATATGTAATAATCGCTCTCTTTTCTCCCCCCTTCTACTCAGAGCAGTGTCTCCTCATCAAGCGAGTGAAATAATAATTAGCTACTATTCCATCATTCAGCCTTAAACTACTAGCTACTATTCCATCATTCAGCCTTAAACTACTAGCTACTATTCCATCATTCAGCCTTAAACTACTAGCTACTATTCCATCATTCAGCCTTAAACTACTAGCTACTATTCCATCATTCAGCCTTAAACTACTAGCTACTATTCCATCATTCAGCCTTAAACTACTAGCTACTATTCCATCATTCAGCCTTGAACTACTAGCTACTATTCCATCATTCAGCCTTAAACTACTAGCTACTATTCCATCATTCAGCCTTAAACTACTAGCTACTATTCCATCATTCAGCCTTAAACTACTAGCTACTATTCCATCATTCAGCCTTGAACTACTAGCTACTATTCCATCATTCAGCCTTAAACTACTAGCTACTATTCCATCATTCAGTCTTAAACTACTTGCTACTATTCCATCATTCAGCCTTGAACTACTAGCTACTATTCCATCATTCAGCCTTAAACTACTAGCTACTATTCCATCATTCAGTCTTAAACTACTTGCTACTATTCCATCATTCAGCCTTAAACTACTAGCTACTATTCCATCATTCAGCCTTAAACTACTAGCTACTATTCCATCATTCAGCCTTAAACTACTAGCTACTATTCCATCATTCAGCCTTAAACTACTAGCTACTATTCCATCATTCAGCCTTAAACTACTAGCTACTATTCCATCATTCAGCCTTAAACTACTAGCTACTATTCCATCATTCAGCCTTAAACTACTAGCTACTATTCCATCATTCAGCCTTAAACTACTAGCTACTATTCCATCATTCAGTCTTAAACTACTTGCTACTATTCCATCATTCAGCCTTAAACTACTGGTGGAAAACATGGTCTTTACTTTCTGTAACGTATACCCTACCCCATAATGACTAGCCGAATGTATGAAGAATAAACATATAACTCGCACTTTTACGATGAATCTGGTTGTATCAGTGTCATGAATTTGAATAATTCAAAGTATTTATTCCTCTTGAAGAAAGCCAGGAAGTGCTTATACTGTATATCTCCGGGCTAACACCATATCTATAAAAAATATGAGATAATTTTCAGGTGACTTAGCTACATAAAAGCACACCCAGTCACCCATGCTATTAATGTTTGAAGAGGTTTCCAACGTATTTGCGATGGTGATAGCCTCTTCCCTGTATGACCCAAAGGTTATACCTCTCACATGATCAGGAGAAAATAAGCCTAGGTATTTCCCTAATTTGTCCACCTTCCCTCTTAGATCTCTATCCTGCTCTCTTGCATCTATCAGTCCTAAGCCCTCACAACACCATAAATAATTCTGTCCGCATCAATCGATAAAATACCCGTAGTAACATGATGACATGGGGCGTTGTTACTGCTGTACTAAATTTTAAAATGATTCGCATTCTGGCAGACCTCTCTACTGGTAGAGCTTCTGTCATATCCTCGTGTACGAAATTGAATTTAAACAATGGTTCTCCTCTCCGTAAAACTATTCAGGGATATGATATTCTCATGGTCTATGGTAATTTCCTTGGGAAATTCATAATATGCCTGCATAACTTTCTCCGGGAATGATGCATTTATATCATAAATGGTACTTCCGTTATTGGGGATATGTATACTATTTACATTTGCATTGTGGAAGAATAATAGAATAATAGTTTTCTTGTATAATCCCCTGTAAGTGTCTCGTATCAATTAGTGCCAGTGTCATCTTGTATGGAATATGTGAACCAAACGTACGTCTGATAGACTTGATGAATATATATTATAAAGGCTTTGGTAATAATGACTGATTCAATACAGCCATTGAGTTATAATGACGAGTGACACGATCTATCCATGACTTCGAATGCTCTATTGTTAAGTTATTTAAATGTCCCTCTTTATCCGCGTTCATAACTCAACTCTCATTCGCCAGCTTTAATCGAATTCTCAGATTGACAGAATCCATTAGATACATGACAATACTTGCTAAATCTAGTAATCGCTGGAACTAAGTGTTAATTCCATAAATTTTGAACTTCAGCGCCTGCTTAACTCTACTGTGATTTTCTTTCATTCAAACCTTTACGTATATAATTTTCCAAGTGTGGAAGAGAATCTAAGGAGAATCGCTGTTTTTGAGCCAAATTGCGAGGCTGATAATATGTTATTACTACGTAAACGCTAATTCAGTCAATAATTTACCCGTTTTTCTAGTAATCTGCTAACACAACTGGTCAGTGAAATTGGTCTGTAATCTCTTGGATTACTGGGATCCTTTCTGGCTTAGCTATCGTTAATATTATTGTCTGTTTACATGCATTTGGAAGTAAATGTTTATTTCAAAGATGATTGTAAAACTCTCTTGGTAGCCCTTTGCCAAAGGGGGCTAAATATCTCATCATATTGAAATTTGTATTATCTTTACTAGGGGCTGTTGAACTTCCTCGCTTTCGTTAAACATAAGTAATAAAGGTTTTCACTGAAACGATATCGTAAATTTCAAGCTTTGCAATAAGTGGAAATAATAAATATAAACATTAGGCAACGCATTCCTAACGCAACATATATGCTAAATGTGTATTAGAAATGCAGGTAAATAAAATGGCAATAATAATAATCTTAAGTATAACTAAATTATTATAATAATAATAATCCTTCTAAACTACAATTTGATAATGCAAATTCCAGCTCCTCTTTAGCAAACCTTTTATTGTGATAGATATCTTCACGGCGTCAAAATTATGTGCAATTGCTTCTCCTTTTCTTTTGAAGGATCGAAAGTGGGCATTCAGATTATTAATGCTATTTATGCTGTCAATATTTCGCCCAATGAAATTTGAGATTGCTCGTGCATCATGAACCCAATTTATGTCCAGAGATACATTTGTCTGGCGCTTGTGTGATGAATTTCACAAAGAACCCTTTGTTGTCATAAAGATACATGGCTTTATGTCATATGCTACTTATGCACTATTTCAAGAGCGGTTAGCCTACTTGTAAAAGTAATAGCTAAGGAAATTTCATTTCAAAAGAAATTACTGTAAACCATTTTCAGCTGAATTGCAATAGAGAAATCGCCCACCTCATCTCTTTGTAATCTGTTTTCTTGACCTATTTACCTCGCCCTATTAATTAAGATTAAATGGCTAAACATCACCCTTTTTCAAGATGATATGGCTAAACTTCACCCTTTTAATGAATATTATAAAAGGCCTGACACGCTATTAACATTGGAATTTCGTATTCAGTCTTTAAGTCTTGGTTTTATAAATGAGATATCAACATTGTAAACAAAATGTATATATATATATATATATATATATATATATATATATATATATATATATATATATATATATATATATATATAGAGAGAGAGAGAGAGAGAGAGAGAGAGAGAGAGAGAGAGAGAGAGAGAGAGAGAGAGAGAGAGAGAGAGAGAGAGAGAGAGAGAATACCTTAGCTAGGCGAAAGAGTTTGCGCATCGCAATGATCAGCAAAGCTATTCTAGTCAGGGCCACCCATATTAAGTTAGTTTGCTGTGAGCTACCTGACCAAAATCTCCCACTATCACCAATCGGTAGTGGCCAGTGGAACAACTACCAAAGGTGGCGGGCAGCTACATTACACTGCAAGGGGTGCTAAACATCTCAGGACTAGAACATGTCACCTTTGGAAACTGAACCTTGCAACATATAACGTCAGGATCTAATCTAGGGAAGAAGATCTTGATGTTACCAGAAGAGCTGAAAGAAATAATTTGCGACATAATAGGATTGAGTGAAAGAACTGTGAATCTTATATAGAGTTAAAAGAGGACCATATATTTTGCTTCAGATGACATGAGAGGAACAAATAGAATTGAACGCGTTTTCTAATTAATAAAAATCTTACAGGTAACACAGAAGAATTTTTTAATACCAGTGATAGAATTCTAGGAATAATTATCAAACTAAATAAGAAGTATAAACTAGAGATTATTCAAACGTATACACCAACAATTTCCCATACATAGAGAAAAAAAATTAAACTTTTACATTTGTTTTGGATTATTTCAACGCTAAAGTAACTCAAGAGAAGAGAAGAGAGTCAGCGGTAGGTAAATTTGGAGTAGGCTCAAGAAATGACACAGGAGACATTGTGGAGTATCAAATTTTTGGTTTTTTACGCTTTTTGCTCTACCAAATCCTGAGAGAGAGAGAGAGAGAGAGAGAGAGAGAGAGAGAGAGAGAGAGAGAGAGAGAGAGAGAGAGAGAGAGAGAGGGGGGGGGTTAGTTAGTGTAATGGTTGTTTGTTGTGAGAAAGACTTGGAATAATTGAGGTGGTTTGTTAACTTTTTTTATAGATGGGTTAAGCCAGTGGTGAATGTCTTGAGCAAATGCTTTTGTTGATTTGACTGCAGCCAGAGGCAGTGTGTTTGTGAATGCAGGATTTATTTTATATTATTTTTCCATCTTGGAAATTTTTATTTTTCATAACAGTAAGTACAATTTGCTTATATTTGCTTGAAAAGAATCTGAATGATAGACAGTTTCCTATTTATCTTTGATTATAGTGCGATAGTTTAGTTAACTAGGAGTGTTCCGAAGTGTTTTTTCTTTT
>NC_090727.1:198674161-198681661 GCF_036898095.1 Palaemon carinicauda
TCGGTTCTTAATCAAGGAATACGAGCAAAGCATTGAGAAAAAAATTGGTTATTGAAATAATACACACTTTACAAAAATAAATATATTTTATGAAATGTAACAATAGAAAAGAATTAACACCAAAATAAATTACTCTAAATCTACATCTGAACTAAACCTTAGACTAAGACAAAAGGAAGACACTTTAAAAAAAATATACAGTCACTTGTTTCACTGGAAATTAATTTTATAGAAATATTTCATTTTGACAATTAATGAAAGAGTTAACATTATAACACTATAATGAACATACAATGATGAAATTTACACACACATACGCAAACACACACACACACACACACACACATATATATATATATATATATATATATATATATATATATATATATATATATATATATATAAATATATATATATATATATATATACATATATATAATATATATATATATATATATATATATATATATATATATATATAAACTCTTACACTTAGGTCTTTTGGTTCACACGAGGTTACCGAACAGTTGAGCAAAAATTTTAATGCACTTCACTGTTTAACCTAAATTTCATAGGGCCAGTTACAAAGATTTACTTTAAATGTACTTACACTAACCCACTACACTTGAATTAACATCAAATAATTTCACCAACGTTTGAACAACACTATACATGATATATGTAAAACACTATTTGCACTTGAGAGGAGAGAGGGCTGGCCGACGTTGGCTCTTACAAGGGAATAGGCTGGATCTCTTCCACTGCTTATGCATTCCTGGGGCTATATATATGAGCTTGATTAGTTTACAAAATTCTTTTAGATAATTTTCGTGGCGTGGGGGCAAGTCTCCAGCGACGTAAGGTTACCAACGTAGTAAATTTGAAGAAGGGGTACTAACCTTGCTTGACAGGCAACCCTCACTCAGCTAACTCCACCCTCCTACCTCTCGTGACAATAAAAAAAAGAGTAAATCTAATTCGAGAATTTTCATGCACTTTTTAACCACGTGGAAACATAAAAAATGACCTAATCCCTCGTGCTATTACCACGTGTGTGATACAGCATTCCTAAACGAGATTACATAAGACTTTACAACAAAACTACATGAAAGGAAAAGTTAATTCTTGAAAATAACGTTAATTTACATATACTGAATTGAATGAAAATACAATTAAGTGAATGACGAAAGTCTTATGTAATTTACATATATTACTTATACCTACATGAGTGGAAATCAAATGAAATACTTGAATAAGATATTTACTCTTATGCTAGACCACCTTTATAAGAATACACATAAATTTATATATATATACATATATATACATATATATATATATATATATATATATATATATATATATATAAATATATATATCATATATATTATATACATTATATATATATATATATATATATATATATATATATATATATATATGTATATATATGAATATATACATGTCTATATATAGACATATATAATATATATATACATATATATATATATATATATATACATATATATAGATATATATATATATATATATATATATATATATATATATATATATATATATGTATATATATATTATATATGTCTATATATAGACATGTATATATTTATATATATACATATATATATGAATATATATACATATAAATATATATATATATATATATACATATATATATGTATGTATATATATATATATATATATATATATACATATATATATATATACATATATATATATATATATATATATACATATATATATATATATGTATATATACATATTTATATATATATAGTACATAATTATAAATCGGGAGATTATGCAAGCCCACAAAAGTGTAATTTTAGCGCATTCTAAAGACAATTCCTCTACAACATTACTAACTATTAAGAAAATTTGAGCATGTGATTCAACTTCAGTTGACAATATATCATTAAAAACAAGTTCTTATTCATATGTAGGAAGCAACTACGTGTTAATTGTCTCTGGATGTATTTATAGTTCCTTGGGCCTGATTTTGTGCTGCCATTATCATTCTTTCAGTTTATTTTGAGTCCTCCCTCTGTATCCAAGTTTGTGTTTCATTCATTTTTCTAGTGTGAATTATTACTGCATAGAGTTTCTGTGTCATTGTTTTCTACTGTTCTTTGCTACTTTATATTTGCAAAATTCTGGGTCTTCATCTTCCGTTATTCGGTTTTCTTCTTCCCAGCCCTTCTTAGCCATTCATCCTCACTATCTTCAGGTACGTTCTCAATGGCTCTGCTCTCAATGTTGCTACAGTCGCCTATCATTATCATTAATGTATTAGCATTATAATCATTGCTCTTGCTTAACGCTGTTCTGTAGCCTATATAGTAATTCTGAAACGTTAAAGCAATCGAAAACACACAATAAAATAAAATTATTTAGAAGGAAGTAATGTAGAATAAATTCATGCAAGACCCCCTTCGGACAAGCATTAGAGAGGCCAGTGCCAGACACATGAAGAGGGACTGGAAATCCCTGTGTGGGTGTTACTTTTTTTTTGTTACGGGGGCTGGCGGGGAGGGAGCGGGGTTACAACAAGGGGAATTGATCAAGGGGAAATGTTAAAGCAACGAGACCCGAGGAGGATTTCCATGTAGCCGAATAAGGCCGGGATTCGAGTGGAGCACATAAGAGAATATACGCGTATTTGAATATACCCGCAGGTGGAAGGATGACAATATCCGCTTTCATGAATCCGATTAGAAGAAAGGGTTCGTTTCAATATTACATTCTCTCTCTCTCTCTCTCTCTCTCTCTCTCTCTCTCTCTCTCTCTCTCTCCCTCCTCCTCTCTCTCTCTCTCTCTCTCTCTCTCTCTCTCTCTATATATATATATATATATATATATATATAGCTGCATCTATATATATATATATATATATATATATATATATCCATATATATATATATATATATATGTATATGTATATATATCATATATATATAATTAGATAGAAACATAAATACATATAATTGCACACTTAAATACATAGATAAGAAAATTTACATACGTATACTGTATATAGATGCATACATAGATAGACACATATATTAGCAAAAACTTACATAGATAGAGCTACCAACATGAATAGGCAGATAGATACATGCGCACAGAGAGGCCAATTATCAAACGAAACAAAAGAAACAGAAAAGGCATCTAACGGCCTCCCACGTTCAGTCAAACATTTCCAACACAAACAAAACAGGAGAAGACCAAGGCAGAGAAAACGAGAAGAACAACCTGTAAATTCTAAGGATGAAAAGATTCTTCTGCTTTTGTCAAGGAGGAATGAAGTTCACTCAATAATCCATGGAAGCAGCGAGAGCGACGCCGATGAAAAAAAGGGGAAATTGCTAAGGAAATTGAAAAAGTCAAACCTGCAAACCAAGGATGAGGGGAAGAGAATGATAACACACACTGACGCGCGCTATGCTACTGGAGGAAATAAAGAATTAACACAGGAAATAGGCTAACTGGTTGGCAGCAGCAGACACTACTGCATTGTTTTATATATATATATATATATATATATATATATATATATATATATATATATATATATATATATATATATATGAATATATATATACATATATATACATGTATATACATATATATATATATATATATATATATATATATATATATATATATATATGTATATATATATGTATATATATATACATATATACATATATATATATATATATATATGTAAATACATATATATATATATATATATATATATATATATGTATATATATATATATATATATATATATATATATATATATATTTATATATGCATATATATACATATATATATATATATATATATATATATATATATATATATATATATATATACATATATATGAATACATAAATGATATATATATATATATATATATATATATATATATATATTATATATATATATATGTATATTTATGTATATATATACATATATATATGAATACATAAATTATATATATATATATATATATATATATATATATATATTATATGATATACTGTACATATAATCTGTATATGCGTGAGAGCATTCGTGAATTTATGTATAGTGTATTCTTTTTAGCGGTGCATATTTGCACCGACTCACAGGGGTGCCCCTTTAGCTCGGAAAGGTTCCTGATACCTGATTGGTCGGAAGAAATTTTGTCCAAACACATTCATTGTTCTCAAATAATTACCAAGTAATGTGAACCGAAACTTATTTACTAACCTATATTTTTCCTTCAGATATATGTTTTGTCAAGAAACAATGTGAAAGAATAAATATATTATAAAGTATCGTCATGGTAAGTCTAAATTTAATAACACAATCCACCGAAGTCAACAACAGCAGTTTATTTTCGGATGCACGCTTTGTAATTTTGTAATTTTTCACATATTTTAACACAAATTTGGATAAATTATACTCAGCATAAGTTAAACATGTTACTATAAGCTTTCTTTGAATACCGGAATTTACCAAAAACATGGAATTAATAAAACCCGATATTTGTGAAAACTTATGGGGAGGTAAAAGAACAGTCTGTAGCGGCCTGGCGGGAAAACAATCCCTTCTGACTCATAGACGCATTTTTTTTTTCTTTTTTTTTTTGTAATATAGTTTGGCCTATTCCTTTCAGTTTAAATAGTCTTGCATTGTCTCGCTTCGTAATATTTTGCTTAGTATTTTCCCCCATTCCAGTTCCTCACCTAATATCTATCTATTTTCCCCCGATATCCCTTCTTTCATATATGGGATATCCGCACTACGATTCCTTATTTCTTATCCTCTGCGGAAAGTGTTGGCTCGAAGGGAAGCGCGTACTAGTCTCATTAAAATAGTGTAGAGGCGGGAATAAAAAAAAAAAAATACTATGCGTAAAAAATTTCATTTGATATTATGTGAGCTACTGAACAGGTTTACAGAATAGGCTATACTTGCTACGCAGCATAAAATTTATGTTGTTATTATTATTTATATACCGACGTAAGGTACAAAACAAGGAATCGTAGTGCGGATATCCCATATATGAAAGAAGGGATATCGGAGAAAATAGATAGATATTAGGCGAGGAACTGGAATGTGGGAAAATACTAAACAAAATATTACGAAGCGAGACAATGCAAGACTATTTAAACTGAAAGGAATAGGCCGAACTATATTTCGAAATAAAATACGCGTCTATGACAGTAAGAAGGGATTGTTTTCCCGCCAGGCTGTTCTTTTACCTCCCCATAAGTTTTCACAAATATCAGGTTTTATTAATTCCAAGTTTTTGGTAAATTCTGGTATTCAAAGAAAGTTTATAATAACATGTTTAACTTATGCTGAGTGTAATTTATCCCAATTTGTGTTAAAATATGCGAAAAATTAAAAAAAATTATATAGGGTGCATCCGAAAATAAGCTGCTGTCGTTGACTTCGGCGGACTGTGCTATTAAATTTAGACTTACCATGACGATACTTTATAATGTATTTATTCTTTCACATTGTTTAATGATAAAACATATATCTAATGGAGAAATATAGGTTAGTAAATAAGTTTCGGTTCACATTACTTGGTAATTATTTGAGAACAATGAAGGTGTTCGGACAAAAATACTTCCGACCAATCTGGTATCAGGAACCTTTCCGACCTAAAAGGGCACCCCTGCGATTTGGTGCAAATATGCACCGCTAAAAAAAATAGACTATAGTTGGAAAATGTTAACAATGTACTAAAATAGCTTGATAAAAACAAGAACAATCAGAGATTTCTGACCTCCGTCAAAGGATAATGGAGTTGTTCATGGCCTAAGATCTATCTGGGGTGAAAATTTCGTCAAAATCCGTCAATTTGTTTTGACGTAATCTTTAAAATGACGAAAAATCGAAATCAGGATCTAGAATCCGGATCCAGATCCGGATAATCTCCAAAGTTTAATGGTGTCGTCCATGACTAAAATCTATCTTTGGTGAATATTTCGTCAAAATCTGTTGAGTAGTTTTGATGTAATCCTGTCCACAGACAGATAAATATATGAATAAATAAAGCAACTCGAAAACATAACCTCCTTGACGGAGGTAATAACAAGTATTTTGCTCGTTAGATTTAGAAATGTACACATTTTCGCTTTTTCCATAGCGACTTATATATCTAATATCTTCATTTGTACAAATATTGTTGATTTTTCCTTGACTATAATTTTATCATTATCAATGGCAACAATAATTTCCCTTATAAAATTTTGTAGTAAAAAGCAAGAATTACAAAATGTGATAAGTAGCATATGGCTGATAAATAACAATTCGGATAATTTTGGATGATTAAAATCACGAAAAAAAAATGATAGTTAAAATCATAAAGAAAATATATTCAAATTCTTCAACAGAATAAATACAACCGACATATCACTATCAAGATGCAGTGAATAATACTAAGAGTAAAAGTTGATAAAAACGAAAATTATGGAAAGTGAAGACATTTAATAGATGATAAATAACTAGGGAAACAATTACAATCATCACTGGCGTTGATGTCTGAAAAAAAAAGAAAAAAAAAATGAATTAAAATCCCGATGGCTGGATAAACACAGATTGAATTGAGAGGGTATCGGGGAAGGATTTCTTTTGTCCAGAGGTAATGAGTCACTGTATGTACCTCAAGAGACAGCTCAGTTTGCAAGCATAGGAAAAAGATTTTCAATTCTTGCTTCGTTTTGTGTAACTGTAAATGTAACCATTTTAAATTTCATTCACTCGTATGCGATCTGCTTACTTGATTATCTTTATGACGAGGCTGCGCATTCAGTTGTTCTGTCTTCCTTTAATAGTTACTACAATGGATAAAGATATCTTAGAAAGCATAAGTGTTATATCTTTTCTCGGAATTTCTTTTCTTTTCTTTTCAAAGTGAGGACATAAGCAGGTTTTTGCCAAACTTATCACCTAATGTGGAAACTACATAGGAGTCATATCCATTCAGAAATTACCTCGAAACAATTTTCCTTCATTTCCACACAGCATCTTAACATCACATAGAAACGTAGCATTAACATTTAGCCTTAGTATTTAACATTTCTTCTTTTCATCTTCCGTCTGCCTATGGAAATCCCCTTTTATATTTCATAGAATGTTAGATTGAAGATTAAACCTCAGATCCTTAAATGTCCTTCATAATTTCCTTTGTACATCAATATCCTTTATCTGGAGACATAGGTTGAAATCCTTGAATATTACCATTTCCCTTGCCTATGTACACAAATCTCCTCCACTCATAGACAGTTGATTTATATATATATATATTAAAGCCATTATCTCTTTGTCTATGAGCAACTGCTCACTCTTCATAGACGGCTGATTTGCAGAAATCTCTTTTAAATTTACTATAAACATGAATGATACGCAGCGGACAAAAAATCACTATGTATTAAGCTGAAAGAATCTCTCTCTCT
>NC_090727.1:198684161-198696661 GCF_036898095.1 Palaemon carinicauda
AAAACTCGTCCGCCGAACTTTACACAAAATGTCTGCAAGAATGCTCTATATCTACAGCTTGGAAAAAAAATTATCCTTATACTAATTAACGAAAAGGGATACATAAAAGACCTAAAAAAATGTTCACCCAATAGGTTTACTCTCGGTAATATACTGTATAAAGTACTATATTAAAAAGACAACTAGATTTTAATCAGTCAAGAGAACAGGTAGGATTTAGAATTGGGTATTCAACAGCTGACCATACGCATGTTATTAATAAACCACCATGAATGGCATTTATAGATCATGAGAAAGCTTTTAATTCTGTCAAAACTTTAGCAGTAATGAAAGCCCCTCAAAGACAACGAATAGGTGAATATCATGGTAAAATACTTGAAGATATATATATATATATATATATATATATATATATATATATATATATATAAATATATATATATATATATATATATATATATATATTCAGGAAGTACAGCAATCCTAAAACTACATATAGAAAGTGAGAAAATTCCGATTGAGAAAGGAATTGCACAGAAAGACCCCATCTTTCCTAATTTATTCACAGCATGTCTAGAAGAAGTTTTTGAAGATTTTTATTAAGAAAATTAGGATCTAATATCAATGGGCAATGTCTTAACAACTTCTGATTTGCAGATAACGTAGTTGTGTTTAGTGATCATGGGAGGCATTGCAAACGATGACAGAAGATTTGAATAGATAATGCAGAAGTGTACTACTAAAAATTAATATGAGTAAAAATAAAATAATACTCAATGAAAATGCTGAGAGAACAAATAAGGGTTATAAACTAACCTCTAGAGATTGTTAATGAATATAAGTACTTACAGACAGTGCTTCCCTGGAACATAAGACTGAAATTGAAAAAAGGTTAAGCATGGGATGGAGAGCATTTGGTTAACAAAATGAGATTATGATATGTAAAATGCCACTTTCTCTAAAAAGAAAAGTATATAATCAGATGACCTTTCCAGAATTAACTCATGCAACAGAAACATGAGCATTACTAAAGCATTAGAAAAGGAGCTGGTTACAACTCAAAGAACTATGAAAGAAATAATGATGGGCATAACATCACGAGACAGAATAAGAGCAACATGGGTACGAGAGAAAACTAAAGTAGAGGATATTCGAAAAAGAAATGGACAAGGGCATGACATACAATGAGAATGACAGATAATAGATGAAGTCTAAGCATAACAGAATGAGTCCCAAGAGAATATGAAAGGAGCAGAGGAAGGACGACAAGACGACGGATTGACGAGCTGAGAAAATTTGCGAGTATATATTGGCATAGGAAGAATATAAACATACGGGATTGGATGGACATGTCTGAAATTTTGTTCTATAATGGACTAGTTACGGCTGATAATGAGTTTTCTTTTTTGAGGGTACACTCGGGCACACTGTTCTATCTTATTTCTCTTCCTTTTTTTTTTTCAAGTTTTTATAGTTTCTATAGGAAAAATATATTTAGTGTTGTTAATATTCTTAGAATACCTAATTTTACTTGTTAATTATTTCTCTTGTAGTTTATTTACTTCCTTACTTCCTTTCCTCACTGGACCATTTTCTCTGTTGGAACACTTTGGGTTATCTCATTTTGCTTTTCCAACTAGGGTTGTAGCATATCAAGTAATAATGATAATAATGATAATAATATTAATACTATATACATATTCTCTCTCTCTCTCTCTCTCTCTCTCTCTCTCTCTCTCCTCTCTCTCTCTCTCTCTCTCTCTCTCTCTATATATATATATATATATATATATATATATATAATATATACTGTATATATATATATATGTATATATATACATATATATATATATATATATATATATATATATATATATATATATATATATATATATATATATGTACTGTACATATATATAAATGAATATATATATATATATATATATTATATATATATATATATATATATTATATATATATATATATATAAATATATATGATTTTATTATTATTATTATTTGCTAAGCTACAACCTTAGTTGGAAAAGCAGGATGCTATAAGCCCAGGGGCTCCAACAGGGAAAATAGCTCAGTGAGGAAGGGAAACAAGGAAAAATAATATGTTTTAAGAAGAGTAACAACATTAAAATAAATATCTCCTATATAAACTACATAAACTTTAACAAATCAAGAGGAAGAGAAATACGATAGAATAGTGTGGCCGAGTGTACTCTCAAGCAAGAGAACTCTAACCAAAGACAGTGGAAGACCATGGTACAGAGGCTATGGCACTACCCAAGACTAGAGAAAAACGGTTTGATTTTGAAGTGTCCTTCTCCTAGAAGAGCTGCTTACCATAGCTAAAGTCTTTTCTACCCTTAGAAAGGGGAAAGTGACCACTGAACAATTACAGTGCAGTAGTTAACCCCTTGGGTGAAGAAGAATTGTTTAGTAATCTCATTGTTGTCAGGTCCATGAGGATAGATGAGATAATGTAAAGAATATGCCAGACTATTCAGTGCATGTGTAAGCGAATGGAAAATGAACCGTAACCAGAGAAAAGGATCCAATGTAGTACTGTCTTGCCAGTCAAAAGACACCATATCTCTCTAGTGTTAGTATCTCGATGGGTAGCTGGTGCCCTGGCCAACCTACTACCTACCTACCTACCTACTATATATATATATATATATATATATATATATATATATATATATATATATATATATATATGCATATATATATGCATATATATATATATATATACAGTATATATATATATATATATATATATATATATATATATATATATGTATATATATATATATATATATATATATATCAAACATATTTAACATAAGATATAGTTTGCATCATTATGTGTAGCTATACCTTTTTCTTAAGCTTCGATATATTTTTTGGTCTTCCAATACACATCAGCTACACTAATTTGAGAAGAAATTACGGTTTTTTCTTGATAATCTTTTTTCATCATTAGTCATCTGCTTTCTTGGTCAATTTCTTGCATCTTCTGAGAATACTGAGATACAACACCAGAGGAATGAGAGGAGAGAGAGAGAGAGAGAGAGAGAGAGAGAGAGAGAGAGAGAGAGAGAGAGAGAGAGAGAGAGAGAGAGAGAGAGTCTGGCTGAAGAAGAACAACCTCCTCTCACGAATCCCTTTTGTATCCATTTATCCGTCTTTTCTCGATCTGTCTTTGTCACCTGCCGTCTATTATGTTCTCCAGATCTTCCCTTTCAATTTCACGTATTTTTTCCTATCTGTCTTTGTGTGTCTCTCTCTCTCTCTCTCTCTCTCTCTCTCTCTCTCTCTCTCTCTCTCTATCATTCACGCCTTCAGGTCTCTCTCTCTCTCTCTCTCTCTCTCTCTCTCTCTCTCTCTCTCTCTCTCTCCCCAGGTATCCCAATTGACAACACAAAAGGCTACAAGTTATCGCTTTCAACCCCGGCGAAATGATTCCTTTATGTGGCAAATGAAGCAGCTTTCATATACAAATTACTCCCCATCGGCTCGGAGGCTTCGTACGGCTTCGGAGTTGGAAGAAGCGGAGATTGAAACACCGCTGAAGCAAATATTGGAAAAGGGCGATTCCCCAAAACTCTCTCTCTCTCTCTCTCTCTCTCTCTCTCTCTCTCTCTCTCTCTCTCTCTCTAGTTTACACCAGCTGTCTCTCTCTCTCTCTCTCTCTCTCTCTCTCTCTCTCTCTCTCTCTCTCATTCGGAAAGGATTTAAAAGGTTCGTTCCATGAAAGGCAATCATTCGACCGGTAGTAGTAATGAGGGGAAATTGTTTCAATTAGGGATTCATTTTGGGCGCTTCGGAGCACCAGTTAGCGGGCCATGGTCGGTTATGCCCCTCTCAAAAGTGGGCGGAGTAAGGGGTGGGACTTATGCGATGGGGAAATTAAAAAAAAAAAAAAAAAAAGTAATGGAGGAGAGAGGTTGAAATCTAAATGTGATCTTTGTGTCTTGCAGCGTCATATTTCAGAAATGAGCGACGCTTTTTCTTTCCATTATCTCAAAATAGAAGAAATTGTCTCGATATTGTATGATTATTAGGAATTCAGGAATGTTCCAATAATTCGATAGCGCAACATGTCTTCTTTATCCTCTTCACATTTCAGATGTTAAGGCCAATTTACCCTATTCAACACTATCCAATGGAAAAGATTCCCTCTATTGATTTATATAATTACCAAAACACCTAATAATAATAGTTTCAACAATCAAGGTGCAAGAGACAGAGGGGTGTCGAAGCTGAATTCATTGTCACTCGTAAATAAAAGGATTGATGATATTTCAATGTGATACAATGGAATGATCACTTATTATGTGTTTACCATTAATTATATTATTAGAGTGGCATTTGCATCCCCTTTACAATAATACATTTAGGATAATTACACTATTTGATCCTAGATAAAAAGACTAATGAGGACTTAGGTCTTTCTTTATTCCTAGTGGGGTTTTTTGGTGTGAGAATATTTTATAGCAAGATGTAGAAGAGGAATAAGAACATGTGCAACTACATGTATGTTTATGGATGTATTTATGAGTGCTTCTGTATACTTGTGTTCAGGATGCTATACGAATCCAGACGTTGTGTCTCATCCTGAGGAATATGGTTAACAGTCCTCGGAATATGTTAAAAAGCGCTATGAGATGAATGATCAACAGCATCTGAACTACTATGACCGATAAACTTCTCGCCATGGATATTTCTAGAGCAATATCAAACAACAACCAGTCGTTGTAGAGAGACGCGTGTTTTGTAGAGACAGATAGGTGTGTATCAGGCTAAAAAAAATGTACTGTGTAGGGGTAGGGTGGAGGGAAGGTCTTTTCTTCACTGTCTTTCGATCTCCATTTGGGTTTAAGGGGTCAGCGCCAATCACGTGTTGAATAAATGATATCACAGAAGAAAAGATAGAAAATCATGAAAATTATTTAAAGCTAATTAGAAAAAGAAATATATTTAATGTTACTGTTACCAAGCAATTTATATAAGAACTGCTGAAGTTATGGTAACTAACTGGCTTTGGATGATAAATCAAGGAAATGGCAGTATTTGTTGACGAATTTAAGACAATTTAAATGGGATAAGGATTTTATGAATTTACGATGATAATGAAATTACTTTTTCTATTTGAGATGCAACTTTAGAAAATCATGAACAGTTACTTGACAGGTCTAACTGATGAGATTTACTGACATTGATCTGTCACTCAACTATATTCCGTTCCTGAAGAACCCGGAACATTATACGGTAGGTCCGAATGATGAAAATCTACGCCCACTGATTTTTTTCATGAAACTAAAGCCAGGTAGAGGTACACGTATGACACGTGATTTGATAAGCCAAAATGAAAGAATATATTTATGATTGATACTCATTAACAAACTGAGAACATCTCACCAGAGAGAATATGCTGCTCTAATCTTATTACCAGTTCTTTTCACATTTGTTGGAGATTTGGTAATGTTACACTTGTAGGTAGGCCAAATAGTGTTTACGGTAGCTTCAGCCCTACTGATTTCTGTGCAATATCCAAAATTCTCCCATTTAAAGGTTTTGAACGACTTTTGTCAAAAGATTTAAATAGGTTTGCTGAAGGTAATCATCTTTTCCTTAATTTGCAGCTTTGCTTCTGCAAAGGCCTTTGGGTATGTGATGTCCTTTGACAATTTCCAAATCTATACAGAAATCCCTTGATAGTGGCCAGGATTTTAGTGCTCCCTTTGACTGCTTTAACTCTGCTGGTCAAATTACTTTATGGTTTAGTCACGGCTTAGAGACTAAACTATATGATGTTTAGTCCGAGCTACTTGACAGGGCAAACATCTAGCGTTCAGCTGTTTGGCAGGATAAAGATTTGACAATATATAATTTGACTATCGTTGTAAAAACACCTCTTTGCACTACAGGAGATAAAATGGGCTTCCTTCTCCTTTGCATCCGTCCATGTTTTGTAAACTTGCTTTGGACTGCCAAAGTTAAGCCATCTAATAACCATTTATAATTTTGTTTTAAATTCAGAGAGAATCAAAACAATTGCCGGGTTTTAGGAAAATCCAAATGGACTGAACCTATGATGCTTTGAACCGGGAAGGTTACTAAAATGCTCAATGAATAATAATAATGGATAATCATGAAAGTCATTATAGTAAATAGTAGTTTATTATAATGATGACATATCATGCAAAAAAAAATGGAACATTTAATAGTTACATCTCATCTGTACTATAATTAAATCAGGTTGGTTCACGTGTCTAAAAGCAAAGTGGACCAAAGATTAGAAATAAGGATGCTATGGTGAGAATCATCTCATGAGGATATTGATGATGACGATGGAATTATCACATGTTTAGGAGGTTGCACTGGTCATGATGGCAATGGCAATTTTATGAATTTTAGATTGCAGGGGTTATCCATTAATGAGAAAAGATAACATCCCAGGAGGTCGTGATAACTTTCTTGGTTCTTGCAAGACACGATTCGCTTGAAAATGAAAGGTCCTACTGGATGCTTTCCTTAATTAGGGCGGAAAACTAATGAGATCCTCTTGCTTGCTGATATTGATTAGGTATTTGGAAATGCTGAAATCAAATAAGTTTTTGGAGGCCAAAATTAATCAAAGAAATTTATTGCATTCATTATAATTTTTAAGAGTAAAATGTTATTAACCTAAAATGAGCGGTGGGGAAGTGGATGATGATAATAAAAGATAATTGTATCAATTGCTTATTGAAAAAATAAACGATATCATACTTGTAGCGAAATACGCTTTTCAAAGTAGTAGACTACAAGAAGACATCCACCGATTGTCTTTATTGTCCAATATCCATAATATCATGAAGCAAAGTTTGTATTACTGTAATAGTTATAAGTGACAACACTTAAATAACGCACATTCAGTCGCAATCCGACATCATTCTGAAAACACCTTCATTATAGAATGCCTCTCTGACTGTCTGTCTGTCTGTCTCATTTATTCGTTCACATTTCTATGCATTCGGCTCTTGCATATCTCTATGCATACGAACAGCAGAGGGTCACATAAAGAGTACAAAACTGTTATTGGTGGAATAACGAGAATGCCGACCTTTCAATGTACAAACAAATTGGAAGGCGATATTCGCACGAGGGAAATTGATAGATATTTTGGCCTCAATCATTTTTTCTCAGTCTCTTTATTAATCAAGTTTCTCGTTTCACTGGTAATATTTTTGTTGGCATTTCTTTGTATCTTCCCAAATGTTAATATTATTATTTATACGATGATCATCTTAATTGCATCATTATGACAAAAATATTAACAATTAAAGACATGTAAAGAAATATTTGCCTTATTTATACGAATTCTATAAACAATAAAAAATATCAACAATATCACCAGTCTTTGATATAAATAACACCACTTTTTAGGCTTCAGTAATACATTGTTCGAGAAATGGATGTAGCATATATAAATATGTCTTCTTCCCTCCTACGTCTTTTCTGCCATACGACTTTTCCAGGAAAGAGCCGGGGATCCAGGTAGCGTTAATTAATCATCCAGGTTTTAGCTTAGCAAGTCTTTAGAGATGAGAAGGCAGACCTTCTGCCCCTCTTTCTAAGAAGTAAAACCTATCATGGTAGAGTAAATCCCTGGTGCATAGTTCTTTGAAACAATTCCCTTGATTCAAAATCAGTTATTGGAGAAGAATCGATACCATGTTTTTCAAGCTTTGGAATTCTCTCACTGCCATCATGCGTCCCTTAATCATGTGATCTTAAACTCTCCCTGTTATATCTTCTTTCAATTTTTTCTCGGAAAACAACATGTCTTTCGCATCCAATTAGCATTTGCATATATTTCCTTTTTTCGCACTGTTTCACATCCGTTGCCTTATGATACTGAATGTCTAGTTATCTCAAAGTTCATTTCTTAGTTCTTCTTATTTTAGCTATTTTATTTGCTTAACTGTCTAATTATATTTCAGAATGACTATACTTAAAGGAAGAATTTATGACAAAATTGGAGTGGCTTAGAATTCGGGATATAATTAAAGTGCCTCTTGGAAAGAGGACCTTTTGGCGCCCTCGCTAAAAGCCGATTAACTACAGTTGTCGAGCGTTGTTAGAAGTAGGAGATGGAAGGTACTGTATTGTACTATCGACTAATGTTTTTTACGTATTCTATTGGCGTCTCAACGACCCTTGTCATTTTCACCAAGGTCTATAGCTCTCGATTTTCTCTGGAAATAAGTTGCAAGAAATAAGATGAGGATTGTGTAACAGAAGAAGGTATGTGCAATGGCAAAAACGGATACACTCTGGAAGAATGCTCAAAAGAGTTGAATGAACATAAGATGGGATTGGATTTCGGGCTACATGGACGGTGCTGGATCCTGAGAGGCCATTCAGAACCTAAGTGTAACGGGTAGCGGGGTGTGGTCTGCAGTTGCACGATAAAGGAAAAGTAAAGATGAAAGCAAGAATGGAGGTAAAGTAGAAGTATATAAAGCAAGTGCAGCTATATAGGGGCTTAAGGAATGCTACAAAAAATCCCTAAGTAGTAAAATTAGAACGCCATCAGCACGAAGAGAAATTTATTGTGATATTTCCAAATAAATCCATCTCAAGTTTAGGAACGGCCTAATTATAATCATAATTTATAATCCAGACCTCTACACAAGACGTCTTATTCTATCCTTACCGAAATTTGTCCAAGGAAACTTGCTGACATCAGAACTTAAAGAAAAAAAATAATTTGGTTATTTAAAACAAATGTCGTCCTTCCCTTGTTGGTTTCGCACACTAATGTGAAAGTATTCATGGATAGTCGTTACTTCTCACAAGTTTTCATTTGAGGGAGAAAAGTGGAAAACTATAATAAGGGAAATCCTCAAATTTGTCGAAGCTTTCAATTTCAGGTAGGACCAGGTTCATTCCGGTCATTCTTAGTTTCATTTTTACTTTTTGTATGTATACATTCATTTACGATATAGATTTTAAGACATCTCTATGATTTCAAACTTCTGTGAAATATGTGATCTCTCTAGTGAAACATTACCTTTATTCTTATCTAGTTTATGTTTATATAATTTATGATCTTATCATAAACAAACCCATTCTCTGAATTGTTCATGCATCTATTCACTACTTGCCTTTTTTTAAAGCAAAACCACCACTCCCTCTACAGTATTGCTGTGTGAAGAGCGTTCGACCTTTCCCAGTTATATCTGTAAAATATTTTCCTGCGACTTCATTTATTTTTGATAACCAGGAAATCCTCATCGACGGGCAGGAAACATGAGCTTTGGGATAGTCAGGATATTAACACCATTATTAATCCTCCAATTTGCGCGAAATTTAGTATCGCGTCAAATGAAAGTTCATCCAACGAAATAATCTCTGCGGAATACTGGGGGATTTGGCAGGTAATGTACAGGTTAATGAAGAAGAAAAAAGAATTGAAAATGTGCATATATGTATCAGTGGCTTTATTGCGCCATTTTCAATTGCAGATAGATAAGGGATTAAAATAAAGGCGACAAAATTAATGTCCCCGGATAACCAGTTGTTCATTAGGATTTTGTGTTTTGAATATTGCGGGGTGGATTAATTCCCGGCGATGGATACACAATCGCTAATCACACGGAGGCAGCGACACTCGTCAAAGTATCCTTATGGTTTATCGCGGATAAGATCTTTTCATCAACCGAGCTTTGTTTATCAGAGGGAGGAGAGATTTAGGGGAGGAGATGGAGGGAATGGGGAGAGAGAGAGAGAGAGAGAGAGAGAGAGAGAGAGAGAGAGAGAGAGAGAGAGATGCAACTGGAGTTTCAGAAATTTTTATGGACATTACTCTTTCTATTATGCGATCGCTAGCATCCTCGACTTTATTGGCACGAGGAACCATGCTCGAACCTTAGTAGATAGGTAGATAGATAGATAGAGGGATAGATAGATAGAAAGGTAGATAGATGTTTGCACGTGCGCGCATGACCTTGATTGACAGCTAATGCATGTTCTTTTAATACGGAATGAATGAATCTTGGTGAGACAATTAGTACTTCAAAGGATATAAGGATATCATTTTCATAATCTATAATATTTTCTCAAGTACGTCAAATCCAGCTAAATAATGTGTGTGATCTCAATATAATTGTCTTTAGTACATGCATTCAGAATACAGGTCAAATTTAAACTATCCATCCACCCTCCCAAGTAGGTAATAATTTTTTTTTTCTTTTAGTGTACCCTATATTCAAATAAATGGAGCACGATCTGTATAAGTCATTTATCAAATAATCCCCCCCCACACACACATATATACACACACACACAAATTATATATATATATATATATATATATATATATATATATATATATATTATATATATTATATATATACTTATATGTGTGTGTATATCGCGTGGGTTTTTTTTAATATTCATATACATTTATCAACGATGTTCTAACTAACGCTTGTGATAAAGCCCACGAATAATAATAAATCTATCTTTTTCATTAATAAAAGTTTATAATTTATTCTATGAATAATATTTATATATGATAGTGATATCTAATGACTGCCCTTTTTTCATTTCCGATGAATGAAGACTTTTCTTGAAGGCATAAAATGTGTTTTGTATAAAGGTCAGGTAATTTTAGACGTTTCTGTGTAAGTTGATCGGTTTCTCCCAAATAGGCAAGAAAGAAAACAACCAAGGAGCAATTTCAGTCTCTCAAATATTCTTGCTTCGAATTTTTACTTATTCTTTTCTCTCAGCAGCAAAAGATTTCTTTATAAAGATAGAAATTCTTGTTGGAGTGGAAAGGCTAAACGATTTGCTTTTAAGCACACACACACACAACACACACACACACACACACACAACATATATATATATATATATATATATATATATATATATTATATATATATATATATATATATATATATATATATATATATCTGTATAATATATGTGTGTGTGTGTCTGTATATATATCATCAACTGCTGCTAGTCCACAGCCGCACAAAGTCTTCAGACATGTCCTTCCACGCGCTTCTGTTTATGGTCTTCGTATGCCAGCATATACTGGCAAATTTTCTCAGCTCATCCATCCATTGTATTCTTTTCATTCCCTGTTTAGTCTGCAAACTCTCTGGATCCATTCTTTTATTCTTTATGTCCATCTATTATCTGTTATTCTCATCTCCTGCCCATGTCTATTTCTATTTTTTACTTGTTGTTAGAATATCAGTTGTAACTAGGTTATGGTCTATGGTTTAAGTAAGGACCAAATTTCTATGCATAAATTAATACTCGAAGAACCATCTAATAAATACTTTTCTTTTTAGAGAAAGTGGCATTTTCACTTAATATAAACACATTTTCTTTACGAAAAGCTCTCCATCCCATGCCTATCCTTTTTTTTTTTTTTTTTTTTTTTTAAATTTTGTCTCATGTCCTTGGGAAACACTCACTGTGTCCTAATTACGTACATTCATTAACAATCTCTAGTTTTCGCTCGTAATCATTTGCTGTTCTGCATTTCCATTGAACATTATCTTAGTATTACTCATATTCATTTTCAGTCCTACATTTCTGGTTTCTCTAATCAAATCTTCTTTCATATTTTGCAATTCCTGCCATGATTCACTAAACAGAACTATATCAGTTGCAAATCTAAAGTTGCTAAGGTATTCCTCATTAGTGTTATTTCCTACATTTTCCTAATCTAAATTATCAAAAACTTCTTCCAAACATACTGTGAATAATTTAGGAGAGATGGGGTCTCCCTGTCTGAGTCCTTTCTCAATCAGAAATTTTCTCACTAACCTTTATGTAATTTTAGGATTGCTGTACTCTCTATATAGATATCTGAAAGTGTTCTAACATAAGATTTGTCTATTGCCTTTCTTTGAAGGGATTTCGTCATTGTTGAAGTTCTGACAGAATCTAAAGTTTTCTCATAGTCTATAAATACCATACTTGATGGTTTTGTCATATTCTGTTGATTTTTCAATCAGCTGATTGATTACAAGGATACGGTCAGTGTTAATGTCAGCTATATCAAATTTACTTTTCTGTTTATTCTCTCATTAACTGATTTAGCATGAAAAATAGCAAATCAGTAACAGCGGAAGAAAATAATAGCCAGAAAACCTAACTGTATTTACGATAATGATAGTATTTATAGTATTTTACAAGATTCATAAAATTCTCCCATTTCCCATATTGATAATAATTTTACACGATTTAGTGAAATAAGACATGCCTGACATTTATGTCTATCAAGAAAAAACTCCGATGACGACAGGGAACAATGAATTTACGAAAGTCAGCAGCAGAATGTCCAGAACACACAATTTCTGAAGTAAAAGATGATAATCAGGAACACAGCTTCTGATAATATTCGATCTTGCAAGAAAAAAATTTCAGCAGCGTTGTAAAATAAATTAATAAGCTGGGTCACGTTAGGCA
>NC_090727.1:198701661-198716661 GCF_036898095.1 Palaemon carinicauda
ATGGATAATTCTTCCTTAGGGGGGCAGAGGAACTTAAACTGTCCCAAGTAGCTGATAGAAGGAATTGCTGTCGTTGAAGTTGTTAAGAAAACGACTAGGTTTTATATCAGATCAGACTAAATGTAATCCACCTCTTTATCCATTTATCCAAAAGTAGAAATATCCATTAACACCTCTATCAAGTTTCAAAAAGAAATATAGTTGGTAGACATTTAAAAACAAAAAACTCCATAAAAACCCAACTCCATTACAATAATCAAAGAACTATTTTTCATGTTTTCACTTGAATACGATTTTATCTTCATCTCACCTATGGCGAGTGGATTTAGAATTCAGAATTTGGGCGCTGGTGATTGGGAGGCTATTCACCATCCATGTAGAACTGAAGTTGTAGGTAAAGAGGTTGGACAGCAAAATGGGAGGATGGAAGTGACAGGGGAAGTATATAATGATAAAAAGTAAGTGCAGCCAAAGACCGAAGGAGGCGGCAAAGACCTTCAAGTACTTCAATGTTTTCAAATGCATTGCGAAGACTTGCATGCATTCATTCCTGTTGCCGTGCATAAGAGAGAAAGTATGTGCATTTCCCTTTTAGATCTGGATACGTGCTACACCAATAAGTGTTCATTTATCTATCTAATATATAAAAACTTAGATTTCATACTAATAAAACAAATATAACAAAGGCTTGTGTGGTAGAGTAATCATGTACATTTACATGAGCAGGGTATACACATGAATAATGCATATATACATAACTGTAGTGCATTTATCAAATCATCAATTTATGTTATAATTTGACAACAGTTTCGTAAAGATCGATAAGTTTTTTGACCTAACAAAGAATAATTGCAAATTAGAATTACAAAATCAATTAATATAACGTCTTTAACTATAGCGAAAAAGGCCGCTGTGAAATACAAGGAGAAATCCAATTCACTGTGCTGATGCAACACCGCGAACATCCACAGCAACATACCTTGACTTGCCGATGCTCGGGTATGTTCAGTAATCCTCTTTACACAGTTTAAAAAGAATACATATTCTTTCCTTTTCTTAATTCCATTTGGCCGCGGAGAAGTAATCCCTTTGTATGGGACGTTTGAGAGATTAACTGACCACTGGCTCTCTGTTATTCCCTCATCTTGAATGCTTAATGTCTATCTAATATCGCTTGTTTTGGCGTAACTTTAGAGTTCTTTTGAAATACATAACAAACTTATTATCTATTTTAAAGCGTATTTTGAGAAGTGAAATACGAGAGACACTGATATTTTGGGGGATTTTAAGGAGGTTATAATCTTCAACAGAATCATGAAATATAGAGATATCTTTTGACATTATCTTACGCGTTAATAATAATAATAATAATAATAATAATAATAATAATAATAATATCATTTTTAATAATAATAATAATAATAATAATAATAATAATAATAATAATAATAATAATAATAATAATAATAATGATAATAATAATAATAATTTTAACTCATGACGGTCAGTGCCTTCGTTAGGGCTATTAATATCACCTGTATAATATCCCCTAGACAGTACTTACAGATGATATTATTATTATTATTATTATTATTATTATTATTATTATTATTATTATTATTATTATTATTATTATAGGCTAAACTACAACCCTATTTGGAAAAGCTGGATGCGATAAGACCAAGTGCTCCAACAGGGATAGATAACCCAGTGAGGGAAGTAAAACATTTGGAGAACAGTAACAACCTTTGAAGTATTTGCAAAATCATTGTATTGCTCTCTTAATTGCGAAAATTGGGATATCTTTAGCGGTATTTAAAGAAACATTAACATCGACTGATTGATTAAAAAAGAACATTCTATGAAATACATTGCAAACAACAGACATTTTGGAGTATTTTTTCTAAGAGCTAAAACACCCACTGTATTTTTTCAATATTTTAAACCATATGTAGTCTACTTTAAGGTATAACAAATATTCAAATAACGTTGATATTTGAATGGTCTAACGAAACCTATTAAAATATTACATAATGCTAATCTCATTTGATGTTTCCAAATTCCCTTTGACCTCCCTAAATCACCAACCACATTTCATCACCGGTAATTAATATTTTGATATCATAAACATGTGAAGAGCATGAAAACAAGCAAAAGATTCTTTTTTATATAATCATCCCAGTACACAAAGTAACGGATTCTATATGATGTTTTCCAAGAGTTGGTCATATCTTTGGAAGTGTTGAATTAGCAATGAATATCTTTTGATAAATGTTAAAAATCCCTATTGACAGTTTGAAGAGTATTTGAATTCTAACAAATCTAGAAATAACCTGCTGGCGTTTCGATAGTTCTCTCGGCGTCCACTACAGTATAATATAGTATATGTCTAAAAAGCTATTCCAGATTTCTAATATAGCCTATACATACTATACATAAGCACACACAATATATATATATATATATATATATATATATATATATATATATATATATATATATATATATATAGATATATATATATATATATATATATATATATATAAATATATATATATATTTATATATATATATATATATATATATATATATATATATATATATATATATATATATATATACAGTATATATATGCATACATATATATATATATATATATATATATATAATATATATATATATATATATATATATATGTATAAATATATTCATTATATATATACTGTATAAATATACAGCATACTGTATATATTATCTTCAAATAACACAAGTAATTTACATTTTTAATAAAGGAGAAATTATTTTCTTATCGTTATTTATATTATTGTGAGTTATTGACTGATAATTACTGATTTAATTTTCCATTGTAAATAATAATTTCCCCCATATTTCGCAATTGGGACAAAGTTTCCCGGGTTTGATTCCCGCCTTTATGCGTGGGTGGCGTCCCCTTCACTTCCTAACAAAGGGGACTTCTAGAATAGACGTCCGGAAGTCACTCTGAGTTTGATCCCTTTTATTCTAGTGATCGACAACGGCGAACTATACCTTACCCATTTCATATCACTTCCTGAAGACATCTAACTATGTATATCTTATATGAATTTTATTTTCTATGTTTGACCGAATGTGTATGGGGAGTTATATAAGAACGCTATCTTAGTTACTGTCTCGGCTTCAAGTGAATACCAGCGATAGTTATGATAAACCCGAGTTAATTTCTTTGATTTGTAATTCAAGTCCAACGCCTAAATTCCAACCGTAGATGTTTTCCTTAGAGAGGAAATTGTGAACTATAGATTAACTATTTTATGGGTTATTGGAGATTATGATTTAACATCTTATACACACACACACACACACACACACACACACACACACACCTATATATAGAAGTTGCAATGAGGTTTGACACAAGAAGCCACTTGCTCTAAAATTATCTGGATAGCCACCGACATCTTCCACATGTTAAAAGATAATGCTATGAAGATATTTCCCTCGGTAGATATAAAAATATCTAGAAAACTTGCTGATATCTTTTGTTCCTACTGAAAAAAATAATTCACCCCCAAAAAACCGTTGCATAATAATACTGACAATATGTGGAATGTATTAAGTCATTGGCAGGGGAATGCAGGATGGAGGTAATATGAAGGTAGAGGATTGATGGGGGGGGGGGGTGTGGAGGGAATTTAGGTGAGAAAGGTAGGGGAAGGAAAGGAGGCAGGTAGGGAGGGAGAGAGGGAGGGCGTTAGTCGGTAGCTTAAATGGCACTTAGAGGTTATGATAATGCTTCGGAAAACCTTCCGTAAGTCGCTAAGTCGGTCATGAAACAGCAGAATACCTGCTTTCCCTCTGGTGCCAAAGAAGAAGTAGAAGTAGAGCAGCAGCAGCAGGAGTCTTTGTCAATGTCAGCTGGATTAAGATTACCACCTCTTCTGTCCTCAAGTCTTTTTTGTTTACATAGTGTCGGAACTGTAAGATAATAATGATAATAATAATAATAATAATAATAATAATAATAATAATAATAATAATAATAATAATAATAATAAATTCCAATAGCAATAGTAATGATAATTGAAATACTACCACCTCCACTGTTATTACTATTACTGGTAATAATAATGATGATGATACGAACGACCACTACTTATTGTGTCCGACAGATTTCTTCTAAGAAATGTGGACGACTAAAAACGATTCACGTCTTCTGTCTGCTGTCGGTAAATCACGAAAGCTATGCTTATACTCTTTGGGGTGGTACGGTTGGACACAAGAATTGCTGGCGCACCTCGCTTTGAAAAAATACACCCTGTCACAAACTTGCTGCGCTCAGAGTAACCAAACAACTAATGTAGAGATAGATAGCCGAGGTGGTGCTCGGGGCGAAGTAGGAACTTTCCGGGCAGTTAGTGTGCGACGGAGTACACTTCCTCAGAGTGAGTTGTACCTGGAATTCATGTGTCCATCTGTACTGTACAAGAGAGAAAGAAATGACATGAAACCAACAACACAGATCTTTTTTATCTGTAGCCTTTGCCCATCTCTGTATGGGGGCGTTGTTTCGTAAAAGTATTCTCCATTCTCTTCTATCCTTGGCATCCTGTCCTCTTATTCCTTTTTTCCCACATGTTATTTGCACATTTATCTTTACAGATGAACTTTGGTATTTCCCTCCTCTTTCCCTCATCCCCCTCCATAGCCATGACCCTTCAGCACATATAATTTTCTCTCCTCATTACACGACTGTACCCTAGTCATCTTTGCTCTCTTGTTTTCGACACTTCTACTTTGTCCCTCTAATATACTAATTTCTGATCATGTCCCTTCTGGTGACGCCACACATCCATCGTAACATCCGCATTCCTCCTACTTCTAACTTTCTTTCCTGAGTCATCTTTATTGACCAAATTTCAGCTCCATTCACCAAATTTGGTCTGACCACACATATAAATCCATACTTTTACCTTTGCACTAACTCTCTTATCACATGAAATTACCGATGATCTTCTCCAGTTCATCCAAGCACATCGTATCTTGTGGTTGATTAATGAGTCCATGCCTTCATTATCCATCACAAAAAACCAAAGGTACTTGAACGTGTTAACCCGATCTTATCCATAACCATTTCTACTGCAACCGGTTTTCCTTCTCTTCCCATCCACAGATGTTCGGTCTTGGCCCTACTTATCATTAGACCTCGATCTTCTAGACCTTTTCTCCACATTTCTAGTTTCCTTTCCACCCCTTCTCTAGTCAGGTCTACCAAAACATCATCAGGAGCAAACATGAAATAACATTCATCACAAGATCAAAGATGTAAGGGCTGAGAGTAGAGCGTTGATGTAAACCAACCTTACACTAACTTCTGTTGTTTTCACAGTGCAATTTACTTGAGTATTAACCTCTACATACAGTATACTGTATATCAGGAACTACTTTTACATACTTTTTTAAACATCCTTCTCTCTCATACCTCTGCACGCTTCTTGCTTCGGTCTTTTTCTGTATTTTCCATTGTTTGTCTCACTGCAAAAATTGCATTTACTATACGCTCTCCTACCATAAACCCAATTTGTTCCTCACTTACTTCTGATTCTTTTCTTATTCTTCCATCTATAATTCATTCATAGATCTTCATACTATAGGATATCACTTTTATCCCTCTATAGTTTGAGCAGTTCTGTATATCCTCCTTTCCTTTATAAGCAGCGACCATGATATTATTTCTCTAGCTGTCCGGCATATTTTTCTCAATGGTAAATCTTTTTAAAGAGGTCTCAGAGTATATCAACACCTTCTTCCCAAAAGTTTCCACAACTAAACGGGTATGCCATCAGGTGCAACAAGATTAACATTCTCCTTTTTATCAAGTTTACTTTTTACTTCTTCTCTGGAGATATCTGAGACTACTCTTACTCGGGGGTTTTCCTCTTCAGTTATTCTTCTGAGTTTTTCTTCACTTAATAACTTCTCAATACGTTTTTTTTTTTTTTTTCATCTTGCTCTTATGCACTCTTCCCTTGACAACACTCTTCCATTTCGGTCCTTGTCTGCTTGATGTGTCTCAGATCTTGAGTTGCTCTATTTCAACTTTTTTCTGTTGTATAGATCATCTTCTGATCTTCTGATGTTTCTAGAATCTCACACAACCCTTTCAATCGTTCTTCCTTTGCTCTAGCTACAGTACTTTTTTCTTCTTTATTTGTAATCTTCCAAGCTATTTCATTTTCCACAGAGCCATTTATTTAATACACTATCCTTCCTTCCATTTTCTTTTTATTTTATCTTTCGTATCTGGGTTTCACCATCAACAACACAGATGTACTTTGCAATTTTTCGATAAGTTATGGGGGGAGGGGCGTTAAGCCAAAATTTAGAAAAAGTGACAGGAAGTGATAGTGTTTATTGGGAAGGGAATTTTGATTCTTAGCCGCTTTGAACTTTGCAAAATAACTTTTCTGTGGTATGTTATGTTATATATTATAAGAATACTTTAATGAATAAATAAATAGATAAATTGGAATTGTTATGACGAATTAAAAGTCATATTGGTTGAAATTATTCAGATTGAATTTGAGACTTCAGGTAGTTTCCTTCATTAAAGGATCAATTCTTTTTATATAAAATAAGCATAAAGTATGTCTATATATATATATATATATATATATATATGTACATATATATACATATATATATATATATATATATATATATATATATATATACTTGTTTCCTTTTTTTTTATTTATCCAAGAGGTGGCTAAAGGGAAGTTTCATCTAACACAAACAACCCGATGTTTATTTTGCTTTCATTTACTAACTTCCTCTTTTGATTATTCTTCATTTTCATAAGAGGCAAACTGGGCAAAGAACACTATCATGATCAATATTAGAAATAGCATTTATTCATCTTTCATGATTTTCAGCAGCAAATGGGACTTTTAGATACAGACATAAAATATTTCATCTTTAAAATTCTGTAATTTGCAACATGAAAAGAAAACCAGTATCTGAAGTCTGCCTAATGCCAGGCTGACACTTGCACGACTTTTTGCCACGAATTTGTCGTGGCAAGTCGTGACATTTTGTGGCACGAACTGGAAAATAAAAAAAAAAAAAAAATTATCTGAGAATCACAGCTCACCTGTCCACATTGACACGAACTGGCACGACGAGTTCACGACTAGTTCATGCATAGTTTTAGCAGTTTGCGCACTTCCCGCATCGTCCCGACGAGTTCACGAACAGTTCGCGCATAGTTCACGCCGCGTTCGCGAAATTTTGTCGTGACCAAAATTTTGAACATTTCAAAATTCTTGTCACGACATGCCACAATGTCACGACAGATTCACTACGAGTTCACTCCAGTTCACGACGAGTTCAGGCCAGTTCACGACTCGAGTCGTGACAATGCGTGCCACAAATTCGTGCAAGTGTCAGGGTACCTTAAGTTTTATTGTTAGAAACCGCTAACGCCAGCAAACGACCGTGGACCTGCTGCCTCTAGCCCAGCTTAACCCATAAAGCAATATAATAATTGTTCATGCTCTTTTCTCTTTACTTTAGTTGAGGCAATCCAAGCTAAAGCCTCAGTTAGAAAAGAACCAAGCATAAGCCATGTGTTATCACATGCAGTAAAGTATGAAAGAGAAGAAAAGAAATAGAAAAGGGAAGTAAGGAAATAACAGAAAAGATAAAGTAAGATAAGCAAGACAAAATACCAATGTTTTTCATCTGGAATAGCTCAGAGTTTCACTCTTTAATATACCTTATTTGAAACAAGAATCCGCGCAGCTGTCATAAGCCAGCATAATCTAACTTAACACTAACCGAAGTTTATTATTTATAAGACTTTGACATAATGAAATCGGTGCATATTTATAGTCTGATGTTTAACCCCAATTTTGTTTGGATATTTATTCGCCAATAGGTGATTACAGAGTCGTAAATCCCAAGATTAAGAGACCGTAAGTTCTTTCAAGCTACTTCAGTTTTCTTTTTGAATCAATCTCTCTGAAACATAGTTTGTAAAACAAGCCCTAAAGGGTGGACCTAGACTCATTTTTTGTAGCCTCACTTCATAAGTAATTTATTCAGTCGTCTTCTGTTCAAATCACATAAGAACATTGTTCCGATTAGAAAAAAAAAAAAAAGTCTTAAGTAGCATTTTAAAGAAATTGAGAAGAAAATTCTAATATATCCTCTAACCTCGTACTAGCTCAAGGTCTCAGAAAATCCAAATGAAATTTTTAATTCTAAGACATTATGAATATTTAAACATCATTAATTCATCTAAATGTCCAAAGATCTCAAAATAAATCAATAGCTAAACAGCTCTATTACGAAATGCTTAATACAGCATAAAAGTCTAAACGTCAAAATAAACCAAGTACCGAAAGAGTCTAAAGTAATCAAAATATCTGAAAGTGTAAGCCTGTAAAATATTTATAAGTCTAACAGGCTTCCATGATCTCTCCATAAAACAAGTTCTCGAAGCTGAAGGTAAATATTTGCTGAAAATATAAATATACTTTATAAAAGAAATATTTTACTAGAACTAAATGGAGAACAGAATATCTGTTGGCTATATTCACTACCTGGAACTAAATATAGTGAAAATCAATGTGCAATAGAGTAATATCGACGAATCTTGAAGCGTCCCAGAAACGAAATAAAAAAAAAATAGAATATTTACACAATGGGCGAAAATGTTCATTTGTAGATCTCGAAATAAATCCAAATACTTTCTCAAAGATTGTCCTCACATTTGACTTTTTTTTTTTTTTTTTTTTTTTTTTTTTCTTTACCGAAAAAATGACAAGTTTTAACTAGGCAGCAAGGGCTCTTCTTTCATGAAAATGTTTTGATATATCGGAAATGAAACTAGTGTGGCATCTATCGTAGTATAAGCAAAGGTCAGCCCAAGGTTCTTTATTTACCTTTTGGTTAGCCGGTCTGTGACCAGGTCACCTATAATAGGACTGTAATTCAGAACCCATTTGTTTACAAACAGCTAGCTTAAGACAGCTTTTAAAACATAAAATCTTGAGACTTGGGCTAATCCAAGCAATTTTCTTCTGAGGCTTTTCACTATTAACATACTCTCTATAAAGTCAAATGAGTCAAATTTCCCAGATCAGTTTATGAATTACTTTAGGGTATTTTCCATTCCTATCAATTAGGCGAAGATCTTTACTTATTCGTGTTGGTGTGTGAGGACATACTATAGGTACGTGCCAGCGCCTGCACATAAAATCCACAGATACCATACATACAGCATATTCGCATAGATTACTTTAAAGAATTTTCAAGAGAATTGTATACAGACAGAGAAGAAATGAAAATGAAATGGACTGTTTTACCAAACAATATATATATATATATATATATATATATATATATATATATATATATGTATATATATATATATATTCATGTATATATATATATATATATATATATATATATATATATATATATATATATATATATATATATATATATCATGCTATTCTGTCGATGGTGGTCTGCTTGTAAAGACATTTATTAAGGCCTCATAACTCGTGGATATATATTCAGCTTATATTTCACATTTTGATTCTTGCAATTAAAGTTGTAAGGTAACTCTATCTATGTTTATCTTTATAACGCGTTGCAACTTAACCTTAACACCACAATACAAGAAATTATCAACGAACCCTAGAACGACACTGGACATTTTATGTGCATTTTGAAATGAAAGACGTAGTTCATTAAATCATGAATATCCCTATCATCTTTGAAAATGTGAATACCACAGTTACTGGCAGATTGCAGTGCTGGTGAAGAGAAGAAAAATAGAAATGGTGCCTCACAAAATTAACGCCACCGAATTAGTCGTAATTTTCAGTCTGAAGTAATTGATGTTTGCCAATCTCGCCAGTAGACTTTTGGTTGTTTGTTAAACATCATGTGGTTAAGGAACTACTAAAGGACTAGAGGGTAGTTTCATTGGATATGGCGCAGACGTTAAAGCTTAGTCTATTGACCACAATTATATGTAAAGAATTAGGAGCCCCTCTCGAAAGGCCAACCAAAGGTCGATAGAGGGTCATCTAATTACTGACGTTGATGATGCAGATAATGAGATACACATATGACGCTTTTCGACGTAAATTTCGGCAATAGAGATAATCATACTTGAAAATTACTTTTACTTTATTTTAAGGATTACTTTCCTGGTCCCGACATACACGAAAAAGATCAACTTCCGCTACAATAACTGAACATGAAATCATTCCTTTTTCATTCTACGTCATGATGTTTGATCCTTATTCTATTAATTCTATATTCATGAATATTAGTAAGTTACAATTTCCATCAATACCTTCGTAAGAAATAGCACCCCCCCCCACCCACAAAAAGAAAAAATGCAAACATGACAACTTAGCGACTATTATTAAGGACATGATTGACAGGTCTTAAAATCAAGTACATTACGAATAACCTTAAGATCTATGTAATTAAGATGTCCAGTATAGGCTACTTAGCTTTCAGGTAGTAACTATCTACCAAAATAACTCGCCTGTCGTCGCAAGACCCTTAAAAAATCGCGTAATGGTTATAATATACGAACATTTTGCCCTTCTCACAACGGTAAACAGTTTTCCAGACTGGGTTAAATGATCTCAATAAAAATATCCTTCTCATGAAACAGCCCCAGAATTCAATAATGTTACAAATATTATGGAACCCGAACCTACATTGAGACAGAATTAGCACAATGTCTCATTTGATTTTTTCCGTCAATTCTTGAAAAACTAATTAATTATGTAAATTTCTTGGCTAAAATACTGAGAAATCCCCCAAGTGATGAATTCCTATTACGTTCAACATTATCGACCGACATTGCGTTGCATTCTGGATACAATTCACAGGATAAACTCACATTGTTCCTCCAGCGAAGTCACCACTTGCAACTGGGACTTCCTCTTTTACATACTTTTAGAATTCACCGTTCCCTGTTCTAGCGCCAAATTTTATCTTTAGAGGGTCTTAATGAATAAGCAGAAAAGAGGTTATACGTGATAGTCAACTGCAGTAGGGGCATGTTTAAAGCATGGATGGTTGATTGGAAAGTGGGGAGGAGGTCCATGGGAAACGAAAAAGAAAAGGAAATGAATGGGAGAAGAGAAAGGCAGATGGTGGTGACAGGAGAAGTAGATCGAAAGAAAGGAGAGATTCGGAAGAAAAATTACATAATAAAAAAGAAGAGATGATAAAACTTTGCAAACCCATAAGAGGGTGGTGCTGTCAGTGCACCTTGCAAAGGGCACTGTAGGCATTACATAAGAGTCCTTGCAGAGTTCCATCAGTCAATGTCTGCACTTGCTTTCTGTCCTTCTACTTTAGCTTGGTTGTTGCTTCCTCTCTTCCGTGTTGCTGTCCAACCTCTTCTAACTTTCACCTCATTGGGTAACTGTAGGATTTTAACCTAGATACGCTTAATCACAGAATGGCCTCACAGACCCCAGCGCTGGGCCATATAACTCACATTCGTTAATCGAAAGATAGCGAATAAGTGGGGAAATCAGATGAAGAAAAGTTGTAAGAGGAAGAACTCAGGGATGATATGAAAGAAGATACTTTATAGGAAGAGTAGATCCAAAAGACCTCGAGTGAGTAGAAAAGATAGACAACGAAGGAGAAGAGTAAGACCGACAGACAGAGAGAAGAGTAGAAGAGATAGATCGACAGAAGGGCAGAGGAGTAGAAGAGTTAGACAGACAGAAAGTAAGAGAAGTAAGAGATAGACGGAGAAGCATGTGCGATTGCGGTGACAAGGTAAGGGGTGGATTTGAGGGGGGAGGAAGGGGGTGGTTAGGGGATCTTAACGGAGGAAGCCTTACGAAGCCCACAAGCTGCCAAAGCCCATGGCAAAGCTGCTATACTCCTTAGTTGACATACCTGGGTTTAGCGTTTTAACCAAACGGAGGTAAGGCATAAGAGGTTTATCAGATTCTCTCCCACCAAACAATTGGATTGGCACCCACCTACTAATCCCTCCCCTTATTCCACCCCATCTCTCTCTCTCTCTCTCTCTCTCTCTCTCTCTCTCTCTCTCTCTCTTTTCTTATTTTTCTTCTGCCGCCGAACTTACCTTGTAAGGTCTCTCTCCGAAGGTCAAGGTCGTCTGGTGGCTTTGAACTTATGCTGAATTTCTGAGTTGAAATGATCTTTTGAAAGTGAGGTGCCAAGAGTTTTTGAAAGACAACGACGGATGAAGCCTCTCTCTCTCTCTCTCTCTCTCTCTCTCTCTCTCTCTCTCTCTCTCTCTCTCTCTCTCTCTCTCTCTCTCTCTCTCTCACGTGGGGCCCAATGGCTATATCGTTCCTTTATAAACCTAGGACGCAAGTATCTAGGGTTAGCATATCTAGCAAAGGAAACTGTCTTCCAAATCTCACTGGTAGTGCAACGACGATATATCCAAGAATGTTCGAATCAACGTAATCTGTTGTTAGAATCTGTGACGGGAACATTTTGCAGCAGCGATGGAATATGCTAGCTTTCTAAGAAATGATAAAAACTGAATAAGAATAGAAAAAATACGGGAGAGGAAATGAAAACAGGATCGGTAAGTTGAATGGGAAAGAAATGTCTTTAGATTATTTTATCATTACTAATACGAGATTTTTCTTTTTAGTAAATAAACTGTTTATGTTGGCAAAAAAAAAAAAAAGAAACAGTGGCCCCGGGCTCCCTGTCTCTCTCTCTCTCTCTCTCTCTCTCTCTCTCTCTCTCTCTCTCTCTCTCTCTCTCTCTCTCTCTCTCTCTCTTTACATTTAAAAGCAATAAAGGAAAGCATACATTTATGTGAATTTCCTTCAGGAAAATAACTGAAATTATTAATTGTTAAGTGAATTTATAAAGAAGATACATATGTCATTAAAACTTTGAAGTTATAAGCTTTGATGATTTTTTCAAAATCTGGAAAAACTTATGGAATGAATAATTATCGAGAAAGTTTCTTCAAGGCCTTGCATAATGAAGTGTTGGAATAAGAGAAAGTTAAATTTCAACTTTTATGAGCATCTAAAACAGCTTATATTACAACTATATTTCATTTGTCTGACTTTCCTGACACACACACACACACACACACACACACGCACATATATATATATATATATATATATATATATATATATATATATATACTTATGTATATATATATATATATATATATATATATATATATATATATATATATATACTGTATATATATATATATATATATATATATATATATATATATATACTATATATATATATATATATATATATATATATATATATATATATATATATATATATGGTAGTGTACGCCTCCCGTCAAAAATGGCGGTTAATATTTAGATAAATATGCACATACTCGTTCATGCACCACCCTCTCACCAGGTTATGCATAGGCCTGCTCTCTCTCCCTCTTATCCGAGGGACGGGGAGAAGTGGGTGTGAATTATATACAGTATATATATATATATATATATATATATATATATATATATATATATATATATATATATAGCCAAACACTTGCTCTTTATTATATAAGGGATTATATGTATCAATAAGGTGATAAACAACACTCCACAGATGATATATAATTATAAAGAGAGTAATATAGACGACGCTTCCCCTGAAGTCGTAACATTTCCTTGTGACACAACCTCAAGACAAGAGAGAGAGAGAGAGAGAGAGAGAGAGAGAGAGAGAGAGAGAGAGAGAGAGAGAGAGCAGCAACCGCGTATGAAATCCGATCTGACCGAGGTGTCTCCTAATAATTTTTCACCTTTCCAACAAGAGACAAAGAGGATTTCTGAAGAGATTTGTGGACGTTAGCAAGGCAGCATTAGCGACTCCGTTAAAGAAACACAAACCTCTTAGGTCGTTCCTACGGTTTCTTAGTACCGGAGGCAGCGGGAGCCTGGGGAACGTGCGTACGCCTTCGGTATCCTCAATTGTAAGGAAATTGGTAGGCGATGGGAGACGCCGTACTTCAGAGGCGCGCAGAAGACAGAATAGGTCGTGTGGAAGTAGGTTAGGGCGATTAGTTAACGAATGATACGCCACTGAAACGTGAAGGGCAATAAGAGAGACGAGAATAATGGCAGATTTCAACGTCTTAAATAATGTGCCTTTTACTTTTTTCGCGTTTATTCGTTTGTTTTTCTTTAGATTTATCTTTTCAGGTTCTTCATTATACCAAGAGAAATATTTAACTTTGTGAATATGCTTAAACTTACTCCTGAAAATCCATTTGATGTGATATTAGTAGGTTCATTTTCCCTTAAGTCATACTAACTGTTTATTCGTAAAAGGTTGATATTCATTGTGTATCGTGAACTATTCTCTCTCTCTCTCTCTCTCTCTCTCTCTCTCTCTCATACATGCACATGAAACAATAATTACTCTGAATTCATGTACTTGAGACCCTCCAGGTTAATTCAAGGTATTGGCCGAGGTTCAAGGCTTCTTCTAGCCTTCATTCAGTCGTTGTCACTATTTGTCAAGCATCTTTGTAGTTAGTTATTACCTCTTTTACTTTTCTCAAATCTGTGGCAGAGTATTTCACTCACTAATTGACCTTCGCTTATTACCTCGTGAGGTAGGCTACCTCTCCTGCTAATCTAGAACTCCCCTTATTCTTGTATAGTGTATATACCTTTTGTTTGGTATCTATAAATTTAAGTCTTATCGCCCGGCGATGGGGCCCAAAGGCCTTTGGCACCATCTTGGGGCTTTCATTCATTCTCTAGTGTCCAGAACGAGAACATTCTCTCTCCCGCCTGACCTGGCACTAGATAACATTCAAGGAATGAATTCATTTGTACCTTGAAGGACTAATGCAATTATGCTTTAACATCTCCACACGAATCCTTGAACTTCGGCAATCTCTCCCAGATTCTGTATTTCTTTCTTCCTATGGCATTTTTCTTTAAAAGGAGAATCTTT
>NC_090727.1:198721661-198726661 GCF_036898095.1 Palaemon carinicauda
AAGGGGTCTCTCTGATCTGGAGTGATCGCCCATTCTGTTGTGGTAATCTGTCGTGTCTTGTAGCGCTCACCGAATGACAGATTCATCAAATTAGCAGACCAGTTATGACTTCAAGGATGGGTTAGTTAGGAGCTTTGACAAAGCGGTGCCGGAAGACGGGCCCTTGGAATATGAATAATAAAAATAATAACAAAAAATTAAAATGATAACTACGATATTATACGGTACTGGTTACACGATGGGTAATCTATTCGATAGAGCTTCGAGAACTTATGATAATTTTTTTTTTTTAATTTGAATAAAGAAAGTTTTCAAAAAGATGACATCTATATACCAGCACAATAAACGAGCAAGCCCCAAGAGCAAAGCAGAACAAAACAAGCTGTGTAGGCTACTTATAAGCACAAACGAGGATTAGAAAATAAGTGACATGAAGAAAAAAGTAAGACGATATATAAGGGGAAAAAATGAAATATTGATAATTTCAATAGACGTTAACTAAATCATTCTCTTTTATGGACAGATAAAGTCTAACCCCGTTTGTAAAATAAAATCATCAATGATTATTGAAAAAAAAAAAAGTTCCCATAGCCAGGAAAATCATCCGAAATCAGTTTCATTATTTTGATCTAATTTTCAATTTCTTATTCAACTATTGATCCGTATTGAATAATTTTCAATCTAATTAGTTTCATTTATTCGTTAAAGAGTTATTTCTAGTTATTCTCTTATATAACTAGGAAAATTAGCTGAAACCATTTTAAACATTTATCTATTTTCTTTGCATTTACCTCTTTCATATTTTTGTTTATTCTTCACTAATTTTCTTCAATTAAAGGATTTCCATGTACTGATTAAGTGATTTTTATCATTCAATTTCTTCGTGTTTAAAGAATTCATCTTTCTCATAATAAAACATTTACATCATACAAGCAGAAGCACAATCAATCATCGATGACCAAAAATTCCAAATTAAGTGAACCATTTCAATATAGAAGAAGAAAAAGACAACAATATATATATATATATATATATATATATATATATATTATATATATATATATATATATATATGTCTATACACACACACAATATATATATATATATATATATATATATATATATATATATATATATATACATATATATATATATATATATATATATATATATATACTTATCTATATATATATACATACATACATACATATATATATATATATATATATATATATATATATATATATATATATATATATGTTACAGATTCAACACATGTAGGGGAGAGAGAGAGAGAGAGAGAGAGAGAGAGAGAGAGAGAGAGAGAGAGAGAGAGAGAGAGAGAGAGACTTTTATGTATATGATTAAACATAATTCATTCCATCTCCTCACACCTCTCTCATTCTCATCAGAACTGGACTCCGAAGAGAATTCAAGACCATGAAATGAGAGGCTTCAGAAGTTGAACCGATGAAAAGAAAAAGAAAATAAAAAAAAACTCGTAAGGAAGATTGCAGAGAACAATCGAAGAGCTTCAGGGGACCGGTCAAAGTAATGTTTGAAATGGTTGTGATTTGGAAGAAAAAAAAAGGAAGTCTTAATAGGGATAATAGGAGAATTGGGGAAGAATTGGGATGTTGAATAATAAAATTTGAAGTAAGATTGGGAAAATTAAAACTCAAGAAAACTTGGAATCATCGAGAAAGAAGATCAGAAATTATATAAAAGAAATACAAAGACGACCGAAAACGTGAAGATAAAAAAAAAGGAAAATACGAATACGAAAAATAAACCTAAAAGAAAAAATATCTAAAAATAAACGAAAGATCCAGTTCCTCGACATCAGAGTACCAGAATAAATATTTATAGCTGTCTTAACTTCCCATGGCTAATGGTTTGAGCGAACAAGCCGTTTTATCTTTCTTAACAAGCGTTGAATTCTACAATACATAATATTCTATAGACATTTGCTTTTGCAGTCGTCGCCAAACGCATTTCAGTTTTCCTATCCATGATTCATAAAGGATGAATTTCGAAATATGTTTGAACAAAAAATGAGATAAATTTATATCGCTCACGTGCCGTCGAATTTCAGTTTTAAAAAGTGAAAGAAGCAGGAAGATCATTTTGAGAAATGATACAGTTCATTTACTCAAAAGGGTATTAAAGAAATGGAAAATAATACTATAAATTATTCATGGTGAACTCGCTAACGTGTCTCATCGTCCGGCAACACCCTCTGGTGTAGCAAAGGCCAGCTGCTGCTGCTGCTGGATGCTGAGCAAACCACACCCGATTCTCAAACACCCGTAACACGGAGGAGCCTCTCTTCCGCCCATCAAAAGACACCCTTCATGATTGGGAGGGGGCTGCATGGGAAAGGGGTGGGGCTGGTATGCTGTCACCAGCAGAGAGAGAGAGAGAGAGAGAGAGAGAGAGAGAGAAGCGCTCTTACACCCTACCTACCTTTCGCGCCATTTTTGCCTCCCGCCAAATCTCACAAAGTGGCTATTAGCTTCTCTCAACAACAACGAACCTAAAATTAAATTGTCGACGCATCATATCGTCAAATTAGCACGAGTTTAAAGCGAGCTCGCTCTAGCTACCATGAACCTCGTCTTTGTCACATTAACGCGTTCGACTCAAAGTTTGTAAATGGGCAATTAGCGGCTCCAGCAACCGTGATCGCTAATTGGCCAGTCAGTTTACATTGTTGCCACGTCGATGGTCACACACGCCCCGCTTGCCACATCACCGATCATAGCTGACACAGGAGATGATGTCCCTGCTGCAATAGGCGATTCTCTGTTTCAGTGATAAAGGAGGGCCTTTGATTCCCTTTGTTTAGACGGAAAATATTATTCTCCCCAATGGACAGGCAAAAGAATATTACTTTCTTTGTTGGGCGCAAAAGACATATTCGGTATTTCTTCTCAGGTTGGCAGAGAGAGAGAGAGAGAGAGAGAGAGAGAGAGAGAGAGAGAGAGAGACTGACTGCGGAATTTGAATAAACATTGGATTCGAGATATATTTGACGTTTCATTTCAATTTGCAAGTGGAAGAGGTAAAAGAGATTTTAATACACGCCGGTTTATTTGTGCTCGTCTCGTTGCAGGCAAAAGGGCGAAGCGATAGCGGGTTCGCGTGTACAAAACGCACAATATACCGTCTGTATATACAAGGTATGCATTTGGGTGTATTTACAAAATGTGTGTATTGTGTATATAATGAAATCTAGTGTAAAGTGTTTTTGTATATACACATGATTCCATCGTTATATTATATAGATTCCAAAATCTTGTAAATTCTAATTGTACATATGAATTATATGATACCTAAAAAAAAAAAGATATAAAACTTTAGGCCTATCTATTATGAAATTTCCTAACAGATATGGAAGAATCTTCAATAAAGTCACGAGATGTTTTGTCAAAGTGAATTACTTGCAAACTTTATAACCTATTGTACGGCCACGGCTATTTAATGTGATCCGACGCTGGGGTCAGAAGGCCATTCATAAGCTAGGCTTTAAACGATAAGAACTTGCAAAAGAGGATAGCTGAAAGGAGGCGATATTTGGTGACAAATAAAAGGCTAAAAAGTTGGTGCAGCTACGAACTGAAAGTACGCACAATGATCCTTTAGTAAAGACTACAGTGCACCACTTGAAGTGTATCAACGATTCTGCCCCTCAACGGAGCCTCTTTATTAGGAAATATTTATAGATCGATACCAAATTATTAGCAGCAATTTCGGGGGCCATCTTTTATCTCGTGGTTTAACCCTTGAATATCTAATTAGTATTTATAATTATCACTTAATCGTCACTTTTTCGATTTCCTCACGCTCTTTGGAGTTCACTTATCACGTCAAACGGAGGGCAAACGACAGATGCATTTAACACCCATGGTGGGAAGGGTAAAAATTGTCCACATGATTCTTTATTCAGTTCATTAAATCACGTTGATATCAATGCACTAATTTTTCAAATATATCTACTGTAAATACATATAAAGCATGGAATAATTGCATTAAAAAAAAAAAAAAAAAAAAAAAAACTTTAAAAGTAGCTGCAGTGTTAAGATTAAGAGATATATTAAGACCACATTTAAATCCAACATTATTTCGGTAATGAAGCAAATACTATTCCAATTAATTTATGTGATGTTTGTTGTTATATTGCACTTCAGTCCAATGAGTGTTTCGATTGAGCATTGCTCATCATGGTGTGTGCACAACACAGCCGTCTCAGCAGGATTATGTGTCCTTGTTCGTCTTTTATCCCAAAGACACTTCAATTATTTTTTGGCATTCACGTCTAGGCAAGTTCTTTGGAGACTCGTGGTTGGCGTGAGATATAGGCAGTCCGTATACTGTTATTTAAATGTCTTTGTTCATGAAGAACCCCATTGTTGTGTTGAGTCTTTGTACAATTAGAACAACTAATTTGTGATTTCTTTTTAACAATATCAACTCTTATATTTTTACTAATCCCATCTGGATGGACGTTCTGTTAAGAAACTTGAGATTAACGGCTTTATTGACAGAAATGATTTCTCCAACCTTATCTCGTATAACTTACCTAAAGATCAACTTGAGAAGTTACCAATCATAATAAACAAAGCAACCAGTTTGATTAAGGGTGTTCAAACCTCGGAGAAAAAAAAAATATCCCTGTAAACAGATTTCCCATTCTTTTACCCACCACAATTTGATTGAATAAAATGATTTTTTAAAATTGCATTAATCAACCTAATCTGAGTGTGCGTTTTAAGTTATAGAAAATTATTCTTAACCTAACCAGTTTAAATGCTCTTCATTGGTTAAAAGTATGCAAGGAATTGACAATTTTAGCAATTTCAGTTTAGTTTTCATTTAGCTAATTAAATTAAAATAATTTTGTAGCATTTCAACCATACCGTTCATTTGCAAAAAGCCAAAAGGTGTAGATCTGATATCACTTGATCATTTAATTTTGTTTGGAATTGTGTCCAAATCTG